>NC_141155.1:129445260-129607760 GCF_053477565.2 Lygodium microphyllum
AACATGCAGCACACGCCCCTCCGCCGGTGCACTACGTGCCCACACTCAAAAGGTATGCAAAGAAATGAGGTCCCAAGCGACATCGCCCCGAATGAAGGCCGAAGAATCCCTGGGGCCAGGGGGTCGAAGCTCAAAGAAGCACACAAGATATGGCAACACCAGTTGCGCACACCCCTAACGGACGCTCGGGCACCAAGTGCGCAAGGGCAGAAAGGGCAGCCCAGGACAGGGAAGAATTCAATGAGTTGTTCAACAGCATTTTGGAAATGGTGGTGGCCTGAGATTACACCATTCATATCCTGGCCGACATATTCCCTGCCCAACCTCATGGGAGCCCCGCACCAGTAGAGCCTTAGTTGCCTGACCACCCAGACTCACCCGACCTTGTGCAAATCGAGTAGCCCCTATGATATACAAGCAACTTGACAAATCATCATGCCATAACTTTTTGTCTTTTGATGAGTAAAGGGGCAAGCTCCCCACTTGTACACACTTCCTTTACCTATCATTAATGTATGCCACGTCTTTAACAAGCAATGGAATAGGCATTGCAATTAACGTCATAGCATTCTAAAAAGTTATGTCTTAACATGATTGCATTTGCTCGATGTACTTGACGCAAGTAAGCATATACTCTCATGAAGTGACAAGTGGATGCAGGATGACATAGGTCTTCATGCAAATGTGTTCAACGCCCAAGTCATCGCAAGACCACCAACCGCACAAAGAACCGCAACAAAGCCACGCTGTTGAATGCGAAAAATCACCCTTGCAAGTGTCCACATAGCACGAACCACAGCATAGTCATAGGCTACACTCTCTTCTTGGGTCAAGCTCTACAATGAGCTCACGACGGGTGTCACCTCAATCGCACCAATATTGCAACAATGGCTCCTCTAACAACGAGGCTAGGGCACAATCAATCCTGAGTCTTCGAAGCTTGACATTTTCCAACCCATTGAAACGCTCATAGCCTCAACATATTGCAATGATTGTACTTAGGCAAAAAAAAAAGAGAAGAAAATAAAAGAATAAAAAGATACGAAGCACCCATGCTCATCACAGCACTGCACCTAGGGGTCCTCAAATTAGGTGTGTCCAGTGACCTTGGTCAACTGGCTCCGTCCCTAGTCCCCTAGCCCCCTAGCATCCCCCACAATAATTTAGGGCACATCAAGGGCAGGACAGACCTAAGTGAGCTTGTCTCAACTATAGTTAGACCTGTCACCCTGACCCACTCTCACAATTTCCTCTTGCACTTTGCCTTAATAACATTGCAATCAATTGTGGTAAGCACTGTACGAATGGCCATGAACAGTACACCGTCCTCATCGCACAGGCCCAATGTCTACCAGCTATGGATAGTATAGTATCCCTGTGTTCTATCCTGTTACATTGTACAATCACAATGCACAGGATGTCGCATACACCTTCACGTGTACTTCTTCCCACCATGGACCACTTTGCTTCATTCACATGTCGTTATGAGAAACCAGCCTGCGGTCTTCTACCTACGTAATATCTAAGTATGCACGAGCACTCACATAATATCTGTACCAAAGTATATACACAGTTTGGGTCCTTAAGTGCAGGACAATACTCTCAGCTTGCTTAGAGTTCGACCTGTCTCCCAAAATAATTCAACTAAGTCTTGTGCACGATAAAGAAGACTAGCACTTCCCCTAGGGAGAAATCACCTATGAGAGGTTTTCAATTGCAGGTATTAAAGACTCCAACGAGGATGTCGTTCCATCTTCATCAACACTCAACTCTGCATTCCTCTCTGTATCACCCTCTAAACTTGCCATTCTACTCCATCAGGGCAACCCCCCAAAGAAGAGCCCTACCCCCAACTCCCATTTCCCTACCACCTACTTCTTAACCCACCAATGTGCCCTCAACGGTCTTCCTCCCACCTCTACCAATACTCTACCATGTGGCAACCACACATGCCCTCGCCACCTACGTCTTCGTGCATGCTAACACCTACTACTTGCGACGGGGAGTGCCATGGGGCTGGCACTCATCTAGGAGGGAGTAATATTAACCCCATCACGAAAAAAGAAAAATGAAATAAAAAAGACGCAGGGCAAAGGCGGAAAAAAGGTAGCCCGACTGAAGAAAGAAGAGGAGGAAAGGCCAAAAGCTCAAGGGCAACCTTAAAAAGTCCAAGGCAAATACAAAAGGGGAAAGGTACATTTTAAAATACAAAGGCGCACCCTGAAAACTTGTAGAAGAGTGCCAAGCGGTGGAAAATCTGGAAAGCTAAAATAGGAGACGAAGACAAAGGCCAAGGCAAAGAGAAACGGAAGACAAAGGTGCACAAGGAAAAGCGCAAGTCAAAACTTTTGTAAAAGAGCGCAAGCGCATCATGGTTTAATTCAAGGAGCGCCGGCCTGTCACCCGTGCAATTTGTAAATGTAGATGGGCAGTGGAAAGGAAGCTAGGAAGATAGAAGGACAATGGGAAAAAGGGCCTAGTAAAAAATGGGAAAAGGGGATGACCGCCCAAAAGGGATTTAGGGTTTTGTATATAAAGTTGAAAAGTGAATGAGAAGCTCATTCTTGTGTGTGGCAAAAAGTGGCTCTCTTCTTCTTCTTCTCTTCTTGTTCTTGCTTGCTTGAGCTTGTGCTTGAGAGAGGGAGTGTGAGAGTGTGAGGGAGTGAGTGTGTGAGGGTGAGGGACCGTGAGGTGGAGAAGCTCTCCATCTTCTCCTCTCTTCTTCTCTTCTCTTCTCTTCTCTTCCCTTGCTTGCGGTGATGGAGATTGGAGCGTGGAGCTTGAGGATGGAGCTTGCTTGAAGCTTGCACTTTGATCGTGGAGCTACCGGAGTGCACGAGAGAGCAAGTAACTCGAATGGCATGGAGGTAAGCTCACTACACCCGTAGATATGGATGGCACGTTGGCTATGTGAGAGGTAGCCATTAGTGCTCGGCTTGGAATGATTGAAACAATAAGCGGTCCATGGGTCTTGGCGGTCGAGCGAAAGCTCCCAGAGAGAGAGAGAGATGTGGTTCTCCTCAGAATTCAGGTCGTTTACCAGAACATAGCCATGCTCTTTTTCGAGTTGCATCCCATCCACCTTCGCGGCCAAAGCTTCTATGTGGTGGGCATTGGCATTGGCACCTTTAACCCCATGACCGATCCAGTCAACTTCAACCTTGTCAACCCCCACTCTCGCAACACCGTAGCTATCTAACCCGGTGGTGGCTGGGCAGCTATCCCATGGCATGCAATGAACCCAGGTAAACATAGCATGTGCTCTCGCAAACCTTCATTATCCCTATGTTGCCTTGTTCCACTCAACAAAATGCCTAACTTTCTGCTCAATTCCTATTGCTTTTTATGTACCTTTTTGGTTAGGTTTGCTTGGTAAATAGTCAAACTATTTGGGTTAGCTTTACCAAGGAAGAGTTATTGGCAAATGACTTGCAAACTCCGATCTTCTCCCTAGGTTAAGGTTGCCCCTCAAAGCTATCCTTGGGGGTAGTTTGGGGAGTGCCCCGATTAGATTCTCATTCACAATCTATAGCTTAACCAAAATCTACAATGGGATGTGCAATAAGTTAAGTACAACATTATTCAAATCATACTGCTAAACCTTTAAATCTAACACCAAGATCTACTTCCATGTCAAATGAAGGCCTATTCCTTATACCGAACGTCTGGTTACATAGGATCACTAGGCTCGCTTTCAACTACTCAAGCTATTTGTTGCCTTCCTATTTGATCCATCTGATTGGACATGCTTTTTGCATTGTGTTTCTCATTCTAGAGCCTTGATGCCCTTTGAAAATCTTCAAGTTCAAGGTGGCAACAATCTCATAATATTTTAAAGGGGGTCATGTATGGGGTATTTATACTCTATATAATCACACACATGAACATGTTTCTTTCTACACCTAACGGTGCCAACAAACGAAAGGTATTCCATTTATGTGGTGGCCTTGAGAGTGGTTTTGTCTTTCCAATGAATTTTCCTTGAATACTTCTAGTGTGTCTATTTCGGGATTCACATGCTTGATCATTATCACAACTTGTATTGCTAAAATACCACCTTCATTACATTTGCTTGTAACGTACTTGGCAATGCAGGCCATCATCTTCACTAACGTGTTGTTTTGTGCTCTGATCAGGAGTATGGTTTGTGCATTGTCAGTTTGACATACATCAATCATGGGGCATGGACATGGTCTTCATCACCCTTAATGGTGTGGGACCTTCCCAAACTTTACCAGCACCACCAAGTGATTTACGACAGTGTTAGTGGTTATGCAAGATTTAGATTTTGTTGAGGCCACATTTCCTCATATTGGAGATTTTGTATTGAGGTAATTACATTCAATAATTATTTCATATGATTTCTGACAAATAGTTAATGTGAGGAGCAAAGACATTTTTTTCATTTTCTTACATTCATCTAATGTGTTTGTCTTGCTTGTGAATGTTCTATACCCAATCGAAATCTCTATAATGTAAGCAAGATTTCACTAAACCTAACATATTCAAGCAGCTATACATACCTTGTTTGATGTCTAAGAGAGAGAGAGAGAGAGAGAGAGAGAGAGAGAGAGAGAGAGAGAGAGAGAGAGAGAGAGAGAGAGAGAGAGAGAGAGTGTGTGTGTGTGTGTGTGAGAGAGTGAGTGAGTGAGTGAGTGAGTGAGTGAGTGAGTGTGTGTGTGTGCATCAAAAGATCATGCATTCAATTAGCAACAAGACAAAGTAAAACACAAACAAAATTGATGAGGACAAATAGAAAGCAATGCAATAACACATGAAGATCATAGAGAGATCACACAAGGCTTAGCAACAAGAAAAAGTAAAACACAAACAAAATTGATGAGGACAAATAGAAAGCAACTCAATAACACATGAAGATCCTAGAGAGATGATGCTAGGAGGCATATTTCATGGTGGATTCCATGCCACAGTGGATTCCGTGAGGTTTTACTGTGGATTCCATAAACTTTGATTATCGGGGCTCATACACAAAGTGGATTCTTTGTGCGAGAAGTCGATGGGGACGCCTATCCTTTTCGAGCATTTCGTTAATTTAGTGTGTACATGGGTGATTCCACAGTCGGTGATTCCGCAAAATACATATTAAATTAATAAACGTTTATGAGTTTAGAGTGCGCACTCATGATAAATTAAGGTTAGGATTCATTTCTAACCAATTGATTTATTTATGTAGTTGAAGACTACTAAGTATTCACTTTTGTCAGTTTAATTGTATTATTTTACTAACGATGTGTAGAGATAGCAGCAGTGGCGAAGAAAAGCATTGGAGGATAGCGTGTATTCGAGTTATCATCTATATTTTGATGGGCGCATACCTTAGGTATGGCGCCTATATTTTGTCGCGCCTATTTATTAAGGTGTTGGATATTTATTAATTATTTTTATATGTGCATGGGCGCACGATTATGATATTTGTATTTGAACATTGTATTGGGTATGCCTGACTTCTTGGGCACCCGCCCATTAGCTTTATTTCTATTTAGCACTAAAGCAAACTCAAAAGCCAAAAGCGTGCTATTTTGTAATTTGGGCTATTATTTGAGCTTGAAGATGATTAATACAAAAAAATACATGCTTTGTGGAGCGCTCACACAAGGCATGGGGGGAGATTGCACCCAATTGGTCTCTTGTTCATGTCGTGCATGCTTTCTACCTAGAGTTTTGTGCAAAAAGTAGAGTTCTTTTGTTCTTGGGGACCTTCCGACGCTCACTACGTGCGCTTACGGCATCCGATCTGTGCACTAGTGGTATCAGAGTGAAGCTGAGATCGAGAGCTTCCAATGGCTACCCATCTTGTGCGAAGGCGGAGCTCCTGGAACGATTGAGTTCTACAGTCAGTTTCATTACAAATGGTCAATACGGGTGGATTCTTGGCGGTCAAGAACCTCTATCTACAGCCTCTGATCGCGAAGGACTAGCTTGAGGAAGCGGAGGACCATGTCAATATCTTCTTCAACAAGTCGTTTTGTAACAGAGAGTACAGATAAGCTTTATCTCCATATCCACAAGTTCAATAAGCTTTAAAATAAAGCTTAGGGAGTTAATAGTAAGCTTAATAAAAGCTTAGTTAAAAGAATTTCATCGACCAATATCGCGACATGCTGACGCCGTGATTAGTGGCGGCGAAAAAAACGGCCCCCCTCAAAATTCGTCGTCAGTTTCAGTGTTACTAAGATTAAGTTACTTGAGCTTTATAAAATCTAAATCATCTAAGTAATCTCCAAGTTCCTCAAGTTCTATCACTCTGCAAGTTTACCAAGTCCGCAGAGATCAAAACTGACTTACCTCAATTACTCCTATAAGGATTGTTCCTGCGCAAAAGCACAGAACTACAAAATTGTTCCCTAGAAGACTCTGTTCGTATATGCAAACTTATTGAACCAATTTCAGCACACGCAGAAGATCATATGCAGTTTCAAAGAAGATTACAAACCCTGCAACCGCAAAAGACAAAGACCGTGAAAGCCAAACAAAAATCTATAATCCTTGTATACGCGATTTTGAGCTACGCTGATCCCACTAATTGGATTTTGAGAGTGTGAGGTCTTTTGGATTTTTACAGGATGACGGAACAAAATATGGATGATTTAATGGCTGAAGGCGATCTTCCTAAACCTATGATGGAACAAAAATTGAATTTAATTATGATGCAGCTTGATGAAGAATGAAGAGCCCGATAAGCTTTGCAAGTTCAATTGGCCAATTTGCAACGATCTACCACCGACAAAGATGGACCACAACCGGAAGATCTTATCCGACGTACCATCGATGCGATGCTCGAAGCTCAATCCATCCGCAAAGAAACAAAGATAAGTAAAAGAAATTTCAAATTTCGTACTTTCAATGGAACTCGAGATGGAAAGACTGTACTTGCATTCATCAGTCAATTTGATGATTACTTTCATGAAGAGACATACGCTGAAAAAGACAAAATTAAATGTGTCACTAATCATTTAGTCGATCGAGCATCTCTTTGGTGGACCGTGGTTCATAAGAGTATTGAATGTCCCACTACCTGGGAGAGTTTCAAAAAGAAGTTTCTGCAGAATTTCCTTCCTCCTCAATTCCATGAAAAAGCCATAAAGCATTGGGATCTTCTACAGCAAAGAGATCATGAGCCTATTTTCCAATACACCGAACGTTTTTGGAATGCCCTACTGCAACTCAGAATGCTTGAAGACGTACCTAAAGCGACTCACAAGCGCAAGTTTATGTCTAGATTACTTGGACATTACTACGCTGAAGTCAATATGTTTAAGCCTACAACCCTTGAAGATGCAATTTCCTTGGCTCATGACACTGAAGGCAAGATTCGAGGAAGAGACAAACGTCCACAACAATTTCAAGCAAATGGTAACTATGGTTCTAAGCAATTCAATTCGAATTTTAGAATCATGTGAGCTACTGAATTCGTAGCCCCTTGAGGTAGAGTACACATGCGAACAGGCCAAGAGGCGTCTTCATTGTGGTAATGTCTCGGCTCTCCAAAGCAAGCTGAAATTGGTCGTAGCCTGAATATAAATCTCCCATGGAATAGATTGCCCTACCTGCAAAAGCTTCAGCAAACTCATCCACAATTGGCCCTGATCCAACATTTCTAATAGTGACTTTATTGACGGGTTGTGGAGGTTTTCAATAGGAAAGATAGTGGCGGTAATTGGATTTGTGATAAGTACTATAAGTTGGATTAGATTTTGATGCACCCAAGTACTCGAGAGGGAGTTTCAAGGTTAGGCGTAAGGATGTTGCAAACCCTAGCAAACATTGGAAAGGTAGAACTTTAGAGTTCAGAAAAGTGTTCAATGGAACAAGTATAGTAATAGAAGTGTTGATCCAACATGTTTATAGGCACAAACAAATCTCTGTACACGACAATAACTACATTGCAAATTATAAACAAAACAGTAAGTTTTTAAATTTTATCATTGTTTATTCTTTTGATTCAGAGTTGTTTTTAAAAATCTTTACAGTATTCTAACTCAATCTTGTTTTACTGACAGCTCTATATCACTGTGAAAAGAAGCGGGACTGGGGTACAAAATTATATGCGGTGGTTTGGGCATATAATACGACATTTAAACGAGCCATTGGCCACACCCCATTCAAATTAGTTTACGGGGAGGAGTGTGTATTGCCCTTAGAATTTGAGTTGTCGACCATTAGATTCACAATCAATCATTCTCTAGGTGATGAAGATGCCCACTTTGACGAGCTCAAATTACAGAGTTTGTTGCACCAAGAGGTAGCTAAACGTCGGATGAAGCGGTTGCATGATCTGAAAGCGAAGAAATATACTTTTAAGAAAGGGCAGTTAGTTCTATATTACGATGCGCGTAGAGAGCTATTTCCAGGAAAGTTGGAACCTAGATGGGATGGCCCTTACAAGATAGTTCAGATAGGTAAAAATAAGTCCACAGTTCTATTAGCTGATCTACAAGGAGTGGAATTTAAGAATAAGGTTAATCTTAATAAGATTAAACCTTATTATTTCTAAATATACTAACGCGCTAAATGCATTGCAAGTCTATGCTGGGGCTGATCGGAGACCTGCGGCAGGAGTGCTTAAATTGGTTGATGTGGGGCAGTTAATTCCTTATTTGGAGCACCCATATCTCAAGGAAAGATATCATCAGGGGAGGCTTATCTGGTGGAGCAAGGAACATAAAGTGATTGAGTGAGAAGATGGTACCTTTGTGTAGGAAATTAAAGTTTTCTGCCATCACTGCTTACAAATCTTGACAAGCATCCCTATTGAGTTGAATGAAGAAGGTGCGATGGAGCCGTTAGTTCATCCTCTAAATATGTTGAACTTTTATTATCATAATTACGAATAGGGGAGTTCTTGATGACTGGTGGTGTGAATCCATTATGGATGTATACATTATACTTTGATGGAGCGTCCAGGGGTCCTAATAGAAAAGGAAGTGTTGAAGTACAAGATCCCCGACGTAGAGTTACAATGCAATTAGCTACTTACCTCGGGGTATGATTCACTAACAACATGGCAGAGTATAAATGCCTGATTATGGGATTGAATATTGCTAAGAAAGGTGGTATTCGGCGGTTGTTAATAAAAGGGGATTCCCAGCTGATCTTAAATCAACTCAATGGGACATATACAGTCCGGAATCCTCTCCTTCGTATGTATCATCAAACTGCTATAACCCTACTTGATGAATTCGAGAGCATATCTCTTCAGCTGATTCCACGTTATTGGAATCAGTTTGCGGATTCCTTAGCTAAATTTGCTTATGAAGAGGACCTCTTTTTCAACTATGGTCCTAGTCCGGATGTTGCTATTGATACTGAGACATGACCTAGTCGCTTTGTGGGGAATGTTATCCGACCATGTGTTATATGGTAGGCGATGGTTGATATGGGTAATGCAAAGAGTAGCGGAGACCCATCTATCGTTGTTATCTTAGACCCATAGGTTGATCCGACGACATGTTACGAGTACGCCTCTTGCTACATATGCAGGAGGTATAGGCCATAATTTGATGCATTTAGTTTAGGGCTGAGAGCCCTATTTTTTCCCTTGGAATGGAGCGTATTTGCATATATCTGCCTTCTTCTAAGGAGGGATCTCTATGAGCTACTTTGTTTGATTCCATTAGGCCAAGAGGGCCAGTAGCTTTAAGTAGTTAATGTATAATTTCTTTAGGCCAAGAGGGCCAGTTTTAATAATCTATCTCTTTAGGCCAACAAGGCCCATTAGGTTGTAGTGAAAAGTGCTCTTTCTTTAGGGGCCAAGATGGCCCTATCTATATTTGGTGCATGTACATTTAATGCTTTGTTGTTCTAGGGATTGCGCCATACAGGTTGACGAAGTCGCTGGAAGGAGCCTTTGCTGTGAAGAAGCTTCTTGTGGCCATTCCAGGTGGTTTCGTTCCCTTTTCTAGTTTTTTTCCTTAAGCAATTAATGATTTATGTGCATGTAAGGGTTACTTTCTTTTGTTTATTGGGGATCGGCACTCAAGGCATGAAGTCCCAGGTTTAGGCTCTGTATGTTTCAGGGAGGTCTGAGTAGTCCTTGCCTCCTACAAGGCATAGTCAGGAATTGTAAGACCTGTTTTAGATGGGAGTTCTAGTGACCTTGTTCTGCTGACCTGCTAGGCAACCGTTCTAGGAGTTCTTGCTTAGTTGTGAGGCAGTTAGAGAAGCCTACTAAGATAATGATGGAAAGAGACAAAACCCTAAAAATCTGAAAGATAATATATAAATATACGGAGGTGTGTAAAAAGGGGTTTTAACCCCTATAAAAATAGAAAGGAAAGAAAGAAAAATCCTTGAGCTGTTGTTTATTGCCTTGTGAAGGCCTGGTAGGTTCTTGGGGACGAGTAAGACCCAGGGCCGATGCCTTATCTTCCTTGGGGTGACATCTTGCCATAAAAGAAGAGAATAAAAGAAGGTTGGAGTGAAAATAAAAGTGAGCATTAGAAAAGTATTAAGTGTCGCCTTGTGAGGGCTTGGTAGGTTTTTGGGTACCGAGACAGGACCTGAGGCCGATGCCCTGTTCTCCTTCGGTCACTACGCTCAGCTCCCTCCTTTTTACACGCTCGAGTATGGAAAATGAGAGGTTAAAAGAGTAATGTGCTAAAAGAAAATATCTTTTGATCGAGCTATAGGAGTCCTCGCCTAAGGGAAGCTCCTGGTTGAGTTGTCCTTAGTTAGGTAGGTAGTTCAGACCACCACTTAGGATGACCTCTTTGATAGTTCTTTTTAGCTTGGCTGTGTTGCAGAAATTGGTTAGTGACTAGCTTCCGGCCTTTTATAAATTATGTTGGGACTACTCCTCATGGATTTCATGCCTTGGTTTTGTCAGGGGTAGGGTATGAGCTGTGATGTGTTGTGGTGTGTATTTTTTGTATCAGCTTGATGCTCCTTTTTGTTATTTATGTGCAGATCTATTCGTGGGATTCGACGGGTTGAGTCGCCCTATCCCATGGGATCGCCAATGACAGATGATTTTTGATTCCGAGAAGTGCTTAAAAATAGCCAAAATTTACGAATATCCGAGGAAAAATAGAGTTCGTCAAAGGCGGCGGTGGAAATCAGTACGATTTTAAGCGGCAATGCTCAGAAATGCTTAAAAGACCCACTGAATGACAATCGGGAATTTTCATAATTTTTTGGCGTGCAAGACAAGACCTTGGGAGATGCCGGACAGTGGAGGACTTCAAGATGAAAACCCAGGATTTTTCAGATCAAGAATCAGATATCGGACGAGGAAGAGGGAGTGCCCAGGAGGCCAAGCCCAAAATGCCAAGTGTGGAAATGGACTTTAGGAGAGCCCAAAGGGTGTGACCCTTTGGGGCTAGCCCCAAAATCAAAAATGGGGGGGGGGGGGGGGGGGTTTGCATTTTTTTCGCGAGATGCAGAGAAGCCATCATGAATTCACGATTTGATGGAAGGGGCTATGGCACTTATAAACAGGGCCCCCAACTAATCGGATACATGATCTATATCCTATATTTGCTCTCTATTTCCGGTCTCCACTCCTCAATTGGTTGCCTGTTGTGGAGATCAAAAACCAGTCTTTCTCTCTCCTCTCTCTCTCTCTCTCCTGCATAGAGGTAATTCATGCACAAGAAATCAAGAAGAAGAGGGGCTGAAGGATGCTTGTCAGATCAGATTGCTTCAAGATGAAGTGGAGGTTGAGAAAAGAGGCTCAGCACTGAAGAATGGTTGCTAGTCGGTTCATGGGCTGCTCAGAATAATTATTAAAAAAACCGCAACACGCAAGACATGCGATATGCTCTAATTTTATGAAGATATTTGCTTGTTTTTGTTGTTTCATTGTCCAAATGTTGTTCATATGCGATGAATTTTTGTTTCAACCTTACTTGCATCATGTTTGAGGGCTGTAACTACAGAAATGTTGAACCCGTAATGATTTAGAGTCGTTATTAATTCTTTAAAACCCGTAAAATGTCATTTTCAATGGAATTAGTGGTTTTTTTCGATTTTGAGTTGGAGAAAAGGAATGGAAATGGGATAAACTCAGAGAAAATATTAAGTTTCAGTTAAGATAATAAGCCAATGAAAATAAATTAAAAATACCTATTTTTCATGAATAATAAATAGGAAAAAATAGCAAAAATAGAGAAAATTGGGATTTTCGCGCTCAAAATATATGAAAAAATAAGATTTATGTGCGTGAATATTTGACGAGGTTAAAGCATGGGGTTAAGCATGAGTTTAGCCTTGTCTTTTGTGTTATAGTCTGTGTTTATTGCTTTTTACATACAAAAATGATAGAAAACAACCATTTACACCTATGCACCGCAGCAACACCTAAACGTTGAGGGGGGATGAAGTTTGTGTGACAATCTAATTGCTGAAAAGATACAAATTTTGATTTTCCTCTTTATGCATAGCATTTAGGGATTGTTCCATAATTAAATATAGGCGACTAGTGATGGACCTAAAAACGGGCCGGCACTGGCTCATGCACTAGCCGGACCTCGTCACTATGCACAAGACAACCCCTCGGCCTCGCGGCCAGGAGCGTCTATCAAAATCTCTGCCTTCCTAAACATTGCGTTTGTAATACGTTGTAGTCCAACTGATCCTAACCCAATATTGCTCCTCAAAGGGAGTCCCTTTCACATAGCCAAAAGGCTCGAATCACATACACATGGGGTTCCTCCTACGGCTGAATGCCGTCAACCCTCTGCGACTCTCCTACACCTTGGGGATTGGCCCCTCGATGCGCCGCTCAACATTTAGACATTTCGCACAAACGTCACTCAAGGTACCAAATAAACGTATCCAGGAATGTACCATTGTCCTTACTTAATTTCCCCTTTAGGATCCCACGACTAGCCTACAGCATAGGAACCTCACACTCTCAACGGTGGGTCACAGGCCTACTGAAAACAATTGCTATGCATATCCAGGAGCTAACTCTGATACTTTTAATTTCCTCTAAATGATCATGCAAAGAGGTGGATGCCTAGTGCTCAAACATTTTAAAAACCACCAGCGTGCAAGTGCAAAACATCTCTTTCATGCTTTTCTTTCTAACCGCTTTGTGCTTCGCTGCAACACCTAGCACCGAAGTGATCTTCGTGCTACTAGGTTTTAATTTTTATCATTATTATTCCGTCCTAGT
Source organism: Lygodium microphyllum (assembly GCF_053477565.2). Taxonomy (NCBI): domain Eukaryota; kingdom Viridiplantae; phylum Streptophyta; class Polypodiopsida; order Schizaeales; family Lygodiaceae; genus Lygodium; species Lygodium microphyllum. The sequence continues at coordinate 129,458,399 of NC_141155.1, forward strand.
TGCAATGCATATAAAATCAGCAAATTATTCCTCATGCTCAGTGTCATTTAACCATTTTTCCACAACTCTACCCTTCCCCGTTGATAGTGCATCATTATATTCATTTCTTTCAGGGTTTCCTTGCCATTTTTATGTGGAGAAAGGAAGGAAACACACACTACAACATATAAACAAGGCTGAACTGAAGCATAACTTCATGCCCCAGCCTTGCTATACATCAACAAACATAAATCCTATTTTTCTATATTTTTCGTAGCCCCAAATGTATTTTTCCCCTATTTTTCATGGTGTTTTTATCATTTTCCCGCCATTTTCTTCATTTTCTTGTATTTTTTAAATTGCTGAAAATGAAAACCAGTTTGTGGGCTGTGGCCCTTAGTTCATTTGCAACAAAATTGAAAGATTAGTTGATGTGTATCGACGGTTTTCCCCATTTATATGCCCAAAACCCTTGTTTTTCCCCATTTTTATGGTTTTTCGTGTCTCGGTTCCCTATTTTCTGCTATCCCACACATGTTTTCCAGATTTTTAAATGATGAACAGCTAGAAACCAACTCAAAGCACGACATACTCAAAACTCAATCCATATGAACACATTTTTATCAACCAAATTTGCATCAAAAGACCATTTTCCTTGAAAAAACAATTATTACCGTGTCTTGCGGGTTTTTCCATTAAATTTGGCACGTCCCACGATTGATTTCCAGCCATGAATTCTGCTTGGAATCAGCAATCTACAATGGTTTTGCATTGCTCTTTCATCCCGTCAAGAATCGGCATCCATCCGGCCGTCCATCTTCATCCTATTCCTTCAAGCACGAACGGGGGCTAAGAGGAGAGAGAGAGAGGAGAGAGAAAGACTGGTTTTCTCTCTCTTCAACCAGTCCACCATTGCGGGAGCGGAGACCGGCGAATTGATCGGCACATCATCTTCATCAGGCCTGGAGGTCCATAACCATGGCTTCTTTGTGAGCCAGCAATCGATTGTGGGGGGGGGGGGTCGCGTTTTTTTCGGCGGCTGTTTTCAGCCGCCGCCCCCCCTCCATATCCACGATTTTTTGAGGGGGGGGTGCCAAAGGTCACCCCCCCTCCTTCACACCTTTTCAAATTTCCATTTTGGACCCCCTCTTGGGCACCCCGGCCGGTTTCGGGCCATCTTCCGCACCCGGACTCGGAACTTCGATCTGAAAATTCCTATGAGCTCGTCTCAACATCCCGGACAGGCCTGCAGCTTCACTGACTGGCACAGGCGCACGGAAAAATTATGAAAATTCACGGAGTGTCGCACGGGCGCCCGTCAAGCACTTAATGCTTAAAATCGTCCTAGGTCGAGCTGCCGCCTTCGTGGTTGAGCATTTTCCCCCGCATTTCCATATTTTTCCCCTATTTTTAGGCATGTTCCGGGGCCTAAAATCCATCCTTCATTGGCGACCACGGGATAGGACGACTCAGTCCGTCGAACCCACGAACATATCTGCACATAAACAACCAAAGAAGCATCAAACTGATACAAAACAATTATCACCATAAAACTCAGCACAATGCTCCCCCTACCCCTGACAGAACCAAGGCATAACATCCACAAGGAGTAGGCCTAGCATCATCTAATAGAAGATCCGAAGTGAGTCACGAACCAGCTGCTCCAACACAGCCAAACTAAAAAGAACTGTCAAAGAGGTTGCCCTAAATGGTAGCCTGAACTACTTACCAACTAAAGACAACGCAACTAGGAGCTCCTACAAGGCGAGGACTCCTATAGCCTGAGCAAAGGATATTTTCTTTCAGTATATCTCTTCTTTGAGGGTTTTGATTGGATGAACATACTTGGCATGTAAAAAGGAGGGAGCTGAGCGTAGTGACCCAAGGAGAACAGGGCATCGGTCTCAGGACCTGTCTCGGCACCCAAGAACCTACCAAGCCCTCGCAAGGCGACACTTAATCCTTTTCTAACGCTCACTTTTATTTTCGCTCCAACCTTCCTTGTTTTGATATTATTTTTCCAGCAAGAAGCCACCCCTAGGAAGACAAGGTATCGGCCCCGGGTCTGACTCGTCCCCAGGAACCTACCAGGCCTTCGCAAGGCAATGAGCAACTGCTTATATATTTTCATTTCTTTTCTTTTCTTCTTTGATAGGGGTTAGAACCCCTTTTTACACACCTTCGCATTTATATTCATCTTTTAGGATATTCAGGATTTCTTGGCATCATTATTATTATCTTCTAGCAGGCTTCTCTAACTGCCTCACTACTAACAAGAACGCCTAGAACGGCTGCCTAGCAGGCTGGCAGAACAGGGTCACTAGGACTTCCTTCTCAAACAGGTCTTTTAATGTCTAACAATGTCTTTACAGGAGGTAATGACTACTCCAACCTCCCTCAAACATACTTAGCCTAAACTTGGGACTTTATGCCTTGGTCGCCGGTCCCCAACAAAAAGTATCCCCTCAACAAGTACAAATACACATATAACAGGAAAGAAAGGTACTTGTAAAGGAGAAATATCACCTGGAGTGGCCACAAGAAGCTTCCATCGCAGCAAAGGCTCCTCCAGGCTCCACCAAATTCCACGAACCACGAAACCTGTCCAGCACAACACTCAACAAAAACCCAATTAAACGCACCCGCACTAGACAGGAAAATGGCCCTCTTGGCCTAATGAAATCATACATGACTTTGCTACAAAACTGAATCGGCCCTCTTGGCCTAATGAAATAAACCAATATTATGCAGAACATCCACCTGGAAACAACCATGATAGACATCAAAGCATACCATTCCCAGGGAAACAAAGGCTCGTAGCCCTAAACTAGGTGCATTAAATTATGACCTATCCCCCCTGCGTATATCGCAAGAGGTGTTCGCATCACATGGCGTCGAATCAGTCTATGGGTCCCCGATAATAAAGGTAGATGAGTCTCGCTTACCCTCTGCATCACCCAAATCAACCATCGTCTGCCAAAGAGGGCATGTTCAGAAAGCATACCCCACAAACGACCAGGTCCTGTCTCACCATCAATAGATATATCGGGACAAGGGCCACAATTAAAGAAGAGGTCCTCTTCATACGCAAGATTAGCCAATGAATCGGCAAACTGATTCCAATTCCGTGGAATCAGCTGAAAAGACACTCTATCGAATTCGTCTAGCAGGGCTATGGCAGTATGATGGTACATACAAAGGATGGGGTTCCGTACCATGTACGTCCCATTGAGTTGATTTAAAACCAACTGAGAGTCCCCTTTCACCAACAACTGGCGGATACCACCCTTCTTTGCAATATTCAAACCCATAATCAGGGCTTTGTATTCTGCCATATTATTGGTAAAATTCACCCCAAGATAAGCAGCTAACTTCATGACAATGCGTCGTCGGGGGTCTTGGATGACAACTCCTACACTTCCTTTTTTGCATGCACCCCTGGACGCCCCATCAAAGTACAAGGTGTATGTCCATAAAGCGTTTACATATCCCGCCATCCAGAACTCTACTCGTAATTATGGTAATCGAAATTCAGCATTTTCAACGGGTGGACTGTAGGCTCCATCCCTCCATCATCATTGAATTCAACAGGGATGCTCGTCAAAAGTTGTAGGCAGTGATGGCAGAAGACCTTGATTTCCCAAATGAATGTCCCGCCTTCTTGCTCAATCACCTTGTATCCTTTGCTCCACCAAATGAGCTTTCCCTGATGATATCTTTGTTCCAAATATGGGTGTTCTAAATAAGGGATCAGACGACCCATCAACCTCTATCACGATTTCCTTGCAGATGTTTGATCGATCTTGCCTAGACCTGCAAGGCAGTCATAGCATTAGTGTAATCAGAAGTAATAAGGTTTAATCTTATTAAGATTAACCTTATTTTTAAATTCTATCCCCTCAAGGTCAGCTAACAATACTGTAGATTTATTCTTTCCTATCCTAACGATCCTATAGGGCCCATCCCATTTGGGCTCTAACTTGCCTGGAAATAATTCTCGTCGTGCATCATAATACAGAACAAGCTGTCCTTTCTTGAAGGTGTATTTCTTGGCTTTGAGGTCGTGTAGCTGCTTCATTCGGCGCTTCGCCACTTCTTGGTGCAACAAGCTCTGCAACTTAAGCTCATCTAAATGTGCCAATGTCGTCAAGCGCTCAAAAAGAGCATCTTCATCGCTCAAAGAATGATTGATGGCAAACCGAATAGTCGGCAGCTCAATTTCTAGAGGCAAGACACACTCCTCCCCATATACTAACTTGAACGGGGTATGGCCAGTGGCTCGTTTGAAAGTCGTATTATAGGCCCACACTGCCACATATAACTTTTTATCCCAATCCCGTTTCTTTTCCGACACAGTTTTGGACAGGATGCCCACAAGCTGCTTGTTGGTGCTTTCAACCTGACCATTGGCTTGCGGATTATATGGGGTTGTCTTGTTATGCTTGATGTTCCACAACTCTGTCAAACCTTTGATCACCTTATTCAGGAAATGAGTTCCGCGGTCCGACACTAATTCTTTCGGTGGACCAAACCGGCATATTATCTGCTCTAAAAGGAAACTAGCAGTTTCTTTAGCATCATCTTTCCTTGTTGCACGTGCTTCTGACCACTTTGTGAAGTAGTCAGTTGCTACAATGATGTACCGCTTTTGCGTAGTCGATGACGGAGTAATAGGACCCACAAAGTCTATTCCCCACTTCTCAAATGGAAGTATCGCCATAATAGGGGTGAGTGGTCGTTTCCTATTCTCTCGACTATCATGTCGTTGGCAAATATCGCATCGCTTAACATACGCAAACGAATCCTGGAAGATGGCAGGCCACCAATAACCTGCTCTTAAAGCCTTTTGTGCTGTAAGCCGTCCAGCAAAATGGCCACCGCAAGCAGAATCATGGCACTCCTCCAAAATGAATGGCACCTCGTCAGGCATCACACATCGGCGATAGATATCATCAACCCCTTGCCGATATAATGTACCTGCGATCAAAGCAAACTTTAACGCTTGCTGCTTAATTTTCCTTTTCTCAGCCTTAGATAATTCGGATCCCGCCTCTCCTGTTGATAAATAATGCGTTATTGCAGCATACCAGGAGGGAATAGATGCCGTATCTATTTTAAATATCATCTCCATGTCACTACCTTCAGCCACAGATTCTTTCGGCTCCCCAAAGTCCACTAGACATTCCACGATGCCTTGCAACCTTGGTGGCTTACTCTTGATCTCATAATCAAATTCCTGCAAAGTGATCAACCACTTCGCTAAACGATCAGGCGGCTGTAACTTATTCATCAATAGTCGAAGTCCCTCCGCCTTCGTATAAAGTACAACTTTCTCATAGAGAATGTAATGCCTGAACTTCTTGGCCCCAAAGACCATCGCTAGACACAGCTTCTCCATGTAGGTGTAATTGATTTCGGATACCCCCAGCTTCCGACTAGCAAAAGCAATCGGGTGGTACCACTTCTCTTCCCAAATTTGGGCTAAACAGCAGCTGATACTATACATGGTGGCTGCTGAGAATATATAAAACACCTCACCTCTCTTAGGTGCTTTTAAAACGGGCGCTCTGGCTAGCTCTTGTTTCACATCCTCAAATGCTACCTTACAAGGGTCACCCCATACAAACGAACAGCTAAAGGACAATAAATTTGTAAGTGGCAACGTTCTTTCTGCTAAGGCGTTAATGAATCTACGGTAGTAACCAACCGAAGACAGAAAGCTATGAACTTCTTTCGGAGTGCGTGGTGGACCCATGGCAATTATAACTTTGACCTTTTCGGGGTCTGTCGCAATTCCTACCGAACTAACCACATGACCCAACAATAGCCCATAAGGTACTCCAAAAACGCACTTCCGTGGGTTTAGGGCGATGCAAAATTGTCGACAGCGCTCAAAGCATTTTCTCAAAATGATCAACTGCCTTTCTCTCACGGTGGCGGCCCCTAAGTCATCAATAAACACCCTCAACTCTTCAGGGGATATGTCACCGAATGTCTTATCGGCTGTTCGTTGCCACGAACCAGGCGCATTGCATAAACCAAAGGCCATCACATGGTACGCAAAAGTGCCAAATACAGTGATGAAAGTTGTTTTCAACTTGTCCTCTTCTGCAATTGCCATTTGGTTGTATCCTGCAAAGCAATCCATAAACGAATATATCTCCCTACCCGCTAATTGATCCAAAATCTGGTCAATAAATGGCAATGGGTAGTAGTCCTTAACTGTCTGCTTATTCAGCTCTCTAAAGTCTACACATAAACGGATCTGATTATTCTTCTTCTTTCTAATCACAACTGGCGAACACCATTCCGTGTGTTGTACAGGGAAAATCAAACCCGCTTTTCGAAGCTTCTGTAACTCTTCAAACAACCCGTCCCTTAATTCGAAAGGCATACGCCTGACTTTCTGCCGTACAGGACGACTGCCCTCTTTCAACGGAATTGTATGAACAGCAAGACTGGGAGGGATGCCTCTCAACTCATCATAACTCCAGGCAAAGATATCACGGAATTCCTGGATCAAGGCCACATAGTCCTCCCTTTCTGCTGAGCTGAGCATAGAGCCTAATTTGATTGGCCGCGAATCATCAAGCGTACCAAGGTCTAGCTCGATAACATCTGCATCTCTTATACGATCTTGGGCCTCTATCGGCTCGTTCAAAGTGATCTGATAGATGTCCTCCGTGGTGGATCCCTCTTTGGACTCATCACTCGATGATGCCTCACTAACAGATGAATCTTCTAATGTCTCCAATTCTGTAGAAGATAGAGGAGCCCTCTCACTCTGCGGGGACTCAGGATAAGCATCAACCACCACACGCTGGGCACCTCTGCCGAATATTAATCGACCGGCAGGTATATCCACTTGGCAATCCGCTTGCAAGATCCAAGGTCGTCCAAGTAATACTTGGTAACTTGGCCGCCCTGCAAAACGAATCACCCTAAAGTCCAACAAGCATTCTACATTTGCAACAGTGACATGGACCTTAGTAATGCAGCCTTCCGGCTGTCTCAAACTGTCATCTGCCATTCTGAGAATTGTGGAGGTATCTTTTTGGATCGCAAGGCCCAACCTTTCCATCAGTTCAGAACTCATAATGTTAACAGATGATCCTGTGTCGACAATGGCATAATCTACTAATATCCCATCGACATAGGCTGCAACCCTTGGGCAATGCTTCTCAGCATGCTCGAACCAGTCATCACCAACTCGCGCAATACCCAAAGGTTCTACAATATACCCGGTACGTAGGATCTTTCTAAATTCCTTACGTACTCCTGGGGAAAGCTTAATAAGCTGCAAAAGGTTCACATCCGGCTTGACTTCGCAAAGAGAGCCCGCCAAATCGAATTCATGATAGTTCGATAGGGCTCGCTTTTCACGCCAAACCATCCGCTCTTTAGGTCGCTGAACTGGCTTCATTGCCTCTTTCTTAACTTTCACCTTCTTCTTTGGTGGTTCCTTATCGGCTTTACTCTCTACGGGCTTCAAAGGTCCCCCTTCTAGGGCAGGATCCAAAACTTGCGTTCCTTTGTCGCCTTGTTTAGGGTTTCCGTCGACAGGCTTATCCATGTCGGCTTCTCTACCCTTTTTACCTCTTGTAAGGACAGCTCGTAGATTAGAGGTTTCAGTATCATTAACGCGTACAGCCTCAATCAAACTAACCCCACTTCCACTTGGTAGCTCTTCCACTGTAGTCTTTGGTCGTTGAAGTATTTGTTTAGGCCCATCCTCTCGCTGGGAATCATTTCCTTGGGCACGATGATTAACAGGCCCTGGTTGCCGACTACCCCGCTGGAGGGAACTGATCTTACTCCAGCAAGTAGCTGCTAGATGGCCGGATTTTCCACAAATGTCGCACTTAACATTTGGGCAATTTCTTGGATAGTGCTGCCCGCCACACCATTTGCAACTAAACCTCGCCGGTGCACCCTCCTCTGGGTATCTACTTCCTATCAAATTTTGTTGTTTTTTAAGGAAGTTGACATCAACAGCTATTTGTCGATACTGCTCCGTAATCATGTCGGTATAATGCTTCATCATGTCCTTAACCTCGCCAAGAACATTGGAAGAACTCGACTCATAGCCTTGGTCATTACCATGTCGCTCCATCGGCCTAACAATTCGATTAGGCACTGGTTGTTGAACCACAGGCATGGGATTAGAATTGACCGCCTGGCCTCCACCACTTGGAGCCATTTGACTGCCCGTAGGCATCGACATGCTAGGGGGAGCTGGTAATAAAGGCACATTCTGCATCATGTTCCCTCTCCCATTAGGGTTAGCCATCGCTATCCCTTGGCCACTACTGCCATTGGCTATTGCCATATTGTTTCCCAATACTAGACCCATGTTCGAATTGCCTCTAGAAGCATAGGCTGCTTGTAGTCGGGATTCCACCTCTTGTGCTCGTGTAATGGCAGTATCTATATCCCCCAAGGGAACACTACTCAACTGCAATTGGATATTAAAGTCCAAACCATGTAGGAAATATTGCAATTGGGCAGCTGCGGGGATAGGGATAGAGGTGTCCAACTTACGGAAGACCTCTTTTATCTTCTTCGCATAAGCACGAATATCCTCGTGTGGATCTTGGCGGGTCACGTTGAGTACACGCAACCAATACTGCCCACCCCTTTCAGGGGCAAACTCCCTTCGAAAAGCTCCATAAAATGCATCAATGTTCAATATGGTACCGGGTTCTAAACCATGATACCATATAGCGGCTCTTCCTTTGAGAGTCATGTTGAAGAACATCATTAAATGTCCTTCCTCTTGAATGCGACAGTTAAACATCAGCTTTTGAAACTCCCTAATGTGGAGTTCCGCATCTTCCTCAACTAGCCCATTAAAAATGGGTAGCGGGTAACCTAGAGCCGGCAAATCCGTCGTTCCTGCTGGAATTGCAATAGGCTGCGCCATGACGAGGATTGGATTTGCACTAGGAATAGGGAACGGTGGGGTTACACCTCCCGCAATTGACGTGGACTGGCTTATGGAAGGAAGGGGAGTACTAGAGCTTCCACCTTCTCCTAACTTACTGCTTGTGGTCCTAAGACCACTAGATCCACTCCCTCGTAAGGGTTCAGCACCGCTACGCTTAGGGGAATATCTCCTAAAAATTTCAGCACGTCGCCTAGCTCTTTCGTCTCTTTCTTGCTTTTGGATTTCTGCTAGACGATGCTTATCAATAAATAACGGATCAATCTCAGTATCCTTTGGCATAAACTGCTAGTTGGTCCTTAAACAACCAGGATTCGAGAACCGCCACTTTTAAGCAGCTCCCGGCAGACGCACCACTGATGGACCTAAAAACGGGCCGGCACTGGCTCATGCACTAGCCGGACCTCGTCACTATGCACAAGACAACCCCTCGGCCTCGCGGCCAGGAGCGTCTATCAAAATCTCTGCCTTCCTAAACATTGCGTTTGTAATACGTTGTAGTCCAACTGATCCTAACCCAATATTGCTCCTCAAAGGGAGTCCCTTTCACATAGCCAAAAGGCTCGAATCACATACACATGGGGTTCCTCCTACGGCTGAATGCCGTCAACCCTCTGCGACTCTCCTACACCTTGGGGATTGGCCCCTCGATGCGCCGCTCAACATTTAGACATTTCGCACAAACGTCACTCAAGGTACCAAATAAACGTATCCAGGAATGTACCATTGTCCTTACTTAATTTCCCCTTTAGGATCCCACGACTAGCCTACAGCATAGGAACCTCACACTCTCAACGGTGGGTCACAGGCCTACTGAAAACAATTGCTATGCATATCCAGGAGCTAACTCTGATACTTTTAATTTCCTCTAAATGATCATGCAAAGAGGTGGATGCCTAGTGCTCAAACATTTTAAAAACCACCAGCGTGCAAGTGCAAAACATCTCTTTCATGCTTTTCTTTCTAACCGCTTTGTGCTTCGCTGCAACACCTAGCACCGAAGTGATCTTCGTGCTACTAGGTTTTAATTTTTATCATTATTATTCCGTCCTAGTTGCAATGCATATAAAATCAGCAAATTATTCCTCATGCTCAGTGTCATTTAACCATTTTTCCACAACTCTACCCTTCCCCGTTGATAGTGCATCATTATATTCATTTCTTTCAGGGTTTCCTTGCCATTTTTATGTGGAGAAAGGAAGGAAACACACACTACAACATATAAACAAGGCTGAACTGAAGCATAACTTCATGCCCCAGCCTTGCTATACATCAACAAACATAAATCCTATTTTTCTATATTTTTCGTAGCCCCAAATGTATTTTTCCCCTATTTTTCATGGTGTTTTTATCATTTTCCCGCCATTTTCTTCATTTTCTTGTATTTTTTAAATTGCTGAAAATGAAAACCAGTTTGTGGGCTGTGGCCCTTAGTTCATTTGCAACAAAATTGAAAGATTAGTTGATGTGTATCGACGGTTTTCCCCATTTATATGCCCAAAACCCTTGTTTTTCCCCATTTTTATGGTTTTTCGTGTCTCGGTTCCCTATTTTCTGCTATCCCACACATGTTTTCCAGATTTTTAAATGATGAACAGCTAGAAACCAACTCAAAGCACGACATACTCAAAACTCAATCCATATGAACACATTTTTATCAACCAAATTTGCATCAAAAGACCATTTTCCTTGAAAAAACAATTATTACCGTGTCTTGCGGGTTTTTCCATTAAATTTGGCACGTCCCACGATTGATTTCCAGCCATGAATTCTGCTTGGAATCAGCAATCTACAATGGTTTTGCATTGCTCTTTCATCCCGTCAAGAATCGGCATCCATCCGGCCGTCCATCTTCATCCTATTCCTTCAAGCACGAACGGGGGCTAAGAGGAGAGAGAGAGAGGAGAGAGAAAGACTGGTTTTCTCTCTCTTCAACCAGTCCACCATTGCGGGAGCGGAGACCGGCGAATTGATCGGCACATCATCTTCATCAGGCCTGGAGGTCCATAACCATGGCTTCTTTGTGAGCCAGCAATCGATTGTGGGGGGGGGGGGTCGCGTTTTTTTCGGCGGCTGTTTTCAGCCGCCGCCCCCCCTCCATATCCACGATTTTTTGAGGGGGGGGTGCCAAAGGTCACCCCCCCTCCTTCACACCTTTTCAAATTTCCATTTTGGACCCCCTCTTGGGCACCCCGGCCGGTTTCGGGCCATCTTCCGCACCCGGACTCGGAACTTCGATCTGAAAATTCCTATGAGCTCGTCTCAACATCCCGGACAGGCCTGCAGCTTCACTGACTGGCACAGGCGCACGGAAAAATTATGAAAATTCACGGAGTGTCGCACGGGCGCCCGTCAAGCACTTAATGCTTAAAATCGTCCTAGGTCGAGCTGCCGCCTTCGTGGTTGAGCATTTTCCCCCGCATTTCCATATTTTTCCCCTATTTTTAGGCATGTTCCGGGGCCTAAAATCCATCCTTCAACTAGTAGCACGGAAGTTCTGGTGCTAGTCCCTAAAGCAGTGCAGCACGTAACTCTTAGTTAAAATTCATGAAAGGGCTATTTTCCACACCTCACATGGCTGGTTTTTTTAAAATCATAAAACGGTTATGCACAATTGTCATACACCTTACATCAAGCGTGCCACGTGGTATCTCTTGGAATGCATTGCAATTGATTGATAAACTTTGACCAACGCTGAGAGGACAGGAAACCTAAGTTGTAGGTTAGACGGGCGCTTCCGTTGCGGAAAGTTTTGTGAGGCAAATCAAAATCTCCTGAAACGCTGGATTATGAAAGAGTGGAGATTGTGTGAATGTTATATGTGTTAGCAATGCATCTTGGGGCTAATCCCGGAGGTATAGGAGAGTCGCATTGGAGTTGCAGCAATCAGCCGAGAGGTGCTTCCCTATGTGTGTATTACGAGGCATTATGCCTATATGTTATGGGATCTCCCTCTGAGGAGAAGGGAAGGTGAACGTTGGACTACATATTGGATACAAACGCAAAATCGTCATAAGTATTTAGTGCAAAGTGAGTTTTAGATGCTCCTAGCCCATGAGGCCGTGTGGTGGGATTTTCTGTCATATGCATGAGGTCCGACTAGTGCCATAGCCAATGCCAACCCATTTTAGGTCCCATTATACATTCAGTAGGGCATGCAAATAAAACTTCATTTTTGTTAAGTGAAGGTTAATGTAAGCCTTAGAAGGCTAATTTTGGATGGAGGGGGGGTACTATTCATGGCCTCTTCTCCATGATTTTTGGAGAACTTCAATAGGTTTGAGAAGGAAATGCGATATGGTTGGAGGAGGCTATTATTGCATGGAATGATGGTTTTATGAGAAGAACAATAGTTGGATTTCATGGAGATTTTCAAAAGCAATCAAAGAGAAATGGGAAGTCCAAATGTTGTAGAAAACATGATCTGAGATAGGGGCAAGCCATCTAATCTTACGGGTGGTTGGTATTCTGAGGATCTTGAGGACTCTAATTGTGGGGGAATAAGACTTTGCATGCTTTTTGAGGTATAGAGAGAAGAAAGATTGTAAACATTATCGTAGGCAACATCACAATATAGACGAAAGGAGAATGACAGGAAGTAATTAAGGCAAAAGTTTTAGTATGAAAAAGACAAGCTGATTGAATTGTTAGTTGCAGTTTTTCATGGTGATGGAGCTTATTCTAATGTGGATTTTTTCTCCTTCAGGGCTCAGAAGTGAAGATTGTGGACATAAATGACTTGATCACAACCTATTTAAGCTGGTATGAAGATTTTCTTTATTAAAGGCATTGCATCTTTTACTGTAACATGAAGTTGAGAGTGGGTGATTGCAATTTTAATAATGCTTCTCAATTGAGAGCAATAGTGACTATATGTAGTGAACAGAATGTAGATAAGGTTGAAGAGCACCCTACCACCACACAAAAAGAACCATGAACTGGCCAAGAGAGGCTGCAAATACATTGTTGGCCATAAAACCTACAACAAAGCCCTCTTTTTCTCACCAAGAACCATGCCTCAAAACATACAAGGAGATGGCACACAAGAAATAGACAAATGAAAACCCTCCTCGAAATCTTCCTCTTCCTTACTCTCCATAAAATTTAGCAATGAAGCACAAGAGAGAAAAACAAGAACAAGAAGGCAAGTGTTGTGCCAAAATGAGGAAGAGGGAAATGAACCATAAGGAGAAGATAAAGGAAGAGAGATATGTAACCACCTCAACGTCCCACCTCCCCAAATCCCATGGCTGCAACCACCTTTCCTTTTTCTTGATATTAAAATTGAGTTTGCATACATAGACTAAGGCCTTAGAGACCCCTCATATTTGAAATAGGACAAAGGTGTTTGACCTTTTCTTTTCCTAGCACAATACTTTATAATGTGAGCCTTTTGGACTACACATTTTACATTGCTTCATAAATGATTTTTTACAAGAGAGTACAAAAGCAAAATGTCATTTCATAAAAGATGTTTCTATGCTGAGCACATTTTGGTGCCTATATTTACACAAATTTCCTAATTATCATTCCTCCCATGCTTAAGTGTGAAGCGTACTTGCGAACAAATTTGAAAAAGAACCACAATCAGCACTTGAGAATCCTTCATCTTTATCTTCATCCTGGATATTTTCTTCATTGTCTTTGAATTGCAATCGGATAGGGAAGGAAAATAACACACAAATAGAAAGACACAACTAGGTCATAAAGCCTAGGTTACAAGCACACCAAATCAAATGACATAGATCACAAAAGATAGAGTTTTTCAACAAATTTGCATACGAGGATGGGCACTACACTCAACATAGAAAGAAAGATAATCACTAGTGAAGCACATAAGAAAACTTGAGAAAGATAATCATTCAATGTACCCTCACTAAAGATACAACAATATAGTTCTCTACCCAATTAGAAAGGAAAGAAATGTAGATTTTATTCATAACATAGCTTTTAGAGAAAACAAAAAAGAAAAGTCAGGTGTGTATTGAAGGAATGTAATCTTGGGAAGAGAAGAGAAGAGAAGATGGAAAGAAGCTGCATGTAAATGGATTTTAGGAAGGGTTATTTTGGTCAAAGGTTTTAAATCTTAGCTTTATTGTGTGGCAAAGAAATTAAAGATTAATTAGATAATTGTGTTGAACAGATGAGGAAAGAAAAGGATGATGCTTGTCAACAGACACACTAATGGAAGAAGGGAAAAATCTATTTGCCATATCCTCGCTACACAACAATTGTAACGTGCCTACCTATCGGCTCTGTCCAAGCATGTTTTAGTGGTCCATCGAGAAAAAAATCTAAGCATCACCGCCCGGCACTCCCAAGGAATGTTTCAAGGTTTGTCGCTGGTGAAAGGTCGAATCCATCAGGGATCAAAAGTAGAAGGAAATAGAGATAGGAGATGGAAGAGAAGATAGAGAATACACAAGTGGTAAACACTACAAAGACAAAGCACAATGAATTGAATCAATATGTATTGAAAGAACCTGGAATCTTCGCACTACTTATAAGCAATCTCCAAGCATTAGATCTCCTGGACCTTCTTCTTCGTAGAACAAAACATGCATAAAAATTGCAGCTCCCTCTCTACTGCTCGGAACCCAAATCTGATGGCTCCGTTGGCTCCAAAAGGGGGGGTAAAACCCTAGGACACCTACTCAGGATCTCCCAGATTACTCATTCTTCTTCTTTTAGTTCAATCTCTAGTTTTCAGCTTGTTTACAACGATCGCGACGTGCATGATTTTGTCCATCTGTCCCTCTTGTGAAAATCCCATAATTGGCTGAAAAAGCAGCTAGCTTTTTGCATGCCATCCTAATCTAGAAGCTTTTTCTAACTTTTTTTATTTTTATAATAAATAATATCAAAAATAGGCTAAAATTATCCAAAAATATAGTATTTTTGGATAATCCATGCAACTCACACTAGTACTAATGGCTAAGATCACATTGACTCTCTAGATCAATAAAGAAGTCGGATGATAATGCATTCCATACTTTTTCACACTGTGTCCTCATAACATCACAATATCCACCCCCTTTGAACCTACACATCCTCTGGTATGTGCCAGAATCCTAGTTGTCACGGAATTCTGAGTCCTCCTCATCCTCTGTAACCATATCCTTTGCTTCTTCATCTTCCATATCTTCGTGGCTAGCCCCTATATCATGACCACTATTTTCTTCCAATTCTGCCTTTTGAATAATTTGATTTTTTTCCTGCTACCGAAAGTTTGATGGCTGTCCCATCTAGATAATTTAATGCATAAGGAGCATTATCAAACACATGTATTACCACATAGGGTCCAAACCATCTTTTGGAAACTTTACACATGGTACTTTGTTGGTTGTCTAAACTGCTATCATAAACCAATACCCAATCCCCATCTTGTATGGTTCTTGGTCTCAATCTATGTCTTTTGTCAAACCATTTCTTGTTTTGCATCCTTGCTGCCCTTAACTTTGCAATTGCTGCCTCTATGTCTTTTGACTTTCTTTCCAACTATCTAATGCATAAGGCTAACAACTCCTCTTGATTCAACTCCTCCTCCCAAGGTAACACACTCCATGTGATTGTCATCTCTTCTATCGGCATGATAGATTTTTTACCATACATCAATTCTGTAGGCATATATCCTGTAACAACACTATGACTTGTTCTATTGGCCCACAAAGCATAAGGGAGCAATCGTGGCCACTCTTTTACCTTCTCTCCACATGCTTTTGCCAATGCCTTCACAATAGGTGGATGACCTCTTTCACTTTTTCTATTTTCTTCAGGGTTATAGGCTGAAGTTAAAGCAAGCTTTATCCCCAACCATACAAAGAAATCATGAGCTTCATCTGCATCCAACTCACCCCTATCTGCTGTAATTTTTCTCACACAACCATACCGACAAAAGATCTCTTCTAAGAGAAAAGTACACACAGCATTTGTTGTCTTAGTACGTAAAGCTTTTCCTTCCACTTTATTAGTCAAGTCTTCACGAGCAAGCACAAGATACCTCATTTGCCAAAGACCTGTTGGCATTGTGACCAAATCCACCACCCACTTAAAATGAAGAGACAATGGATATGTGGGTTGCAATCCATCCTGAGGTCTCACAGAATACATTTGACATGTCGTACATGTTTCCACAAAGTGAGCAACATCCTTATACATAACTTGCCATCGATATCTTTCTTTGATCTTTGTAAAAGTACCCCAAACACCTCTATGACCATCCCACAAGCTTTCATGAAATTCTTGCATTACTTTTACTTGTGAAACTATGTCACTCACAATGGCATATCCTGTTTCTTTTTAGCATGTTTCCATAAGTATCCATCTTTTTAAAAAACTGCATACACTTTCCTCTTGATTTTCTTAAACTCCTCATCTGACCATTCATCTCTCTTTGTTAATGTACTGAGGTATTGACCAATACTCAGCCACTCTCCTGCATATTTGTCTTCCAAAAACACTTCTACACAAGATACAAAACATCTAAAGTGTCTCCTCTTTGTTTTCCAAGCTTCTGTCAATGCTATAGCAACACCTTGCATTGCTGAATTCACTCTTGCAACATCATTTTCAGCCATAAGAAAGTCATCTTCTTCCTCCTCATCCATCATCCCATCTTCATTCTCATAACGTGCTCGAGATAACTTGTCTGCCACCACTGGGTTATCTCTTCCTGCAATATGCTGAAATTCAGGGTTCAAATATTTGATATATGCAATCCACATGAGCATAGCAATGTCCGGAGTAGCATAACCAATAATCATACCCAATACCGACAAACAATCAGTCTGAATGACTACATGAGCACCCATAAAATACTCCTTATCACATTTAAGGGCTGTCACAATTTTCCATAATTCTCTTTTAACCTGTGGATATCCTCTCTGTCATTCAATTAATACTTTAGCACCAAAGAGAATTGCATATCTTTGCCCTTTCTCATCATCTTTCCCAATTGCCCATCCAATCCCGATTGGGCTTGTATCAATAGTAATAATGATAGGCTTTCCATGTGAATAGTCAACCTTTCTCAATGTAGGAGCAGATTTTAAGAGTTGCTTCAATTTCTTCATTGCTTTCTGATTCTTCCTTTCCCAATGAAATTTCTGACCTTTCCTTAGAAGCTGATAAAGAGCATCGGCTACATGTGCAAAGTGAAGAATCCATATCAAATAGAACACATGCACCCAAGAATCTACACGCCTCTAATACATTCATGCATACATCTTGCATTCTATCAATCCCATCTATTTTTGCTGGTGATGGCCTTCCCCCATAAGGCCCACACATATGCCCAACAATCAAAATCTCTTCAACTCCAAAGACAGACTCTTGTCCAGAAAGAGTTAAATGCACCTCTTTTAGATGTGTCAAAATCCTCTCACAATCCACAATATGGTCTACCACAAACTGTCTGCATCCATGTGCATCCATCTCTTCATTATTTTCATCCATTGCACACCCTTTGATTAGGACATCATCCAAGAAGGGCATAGTCAATTGTGGTATAAAATCGCTAAGTACCCTGTTCATAGTATTTGTCATGTGTGCCACTGAGTTTGTTGCGCCCTGTGGGAGAATACACATCCGTACTAACCCCAAGGGAGTCTTCATGGTTGTGATATCACTGCTTTCAATTGCAAGCTGAAACTGATCATAACCCCAGTAAAGGTCACCCAAAGATTAGATCACTCTACTTGCAAAAGCCTCTACAAATTCATCAACCACAAGACCTGTACCTACATTTCTTATGGTTACTTTATTTACCGATTGCATGTATTGAATAAATCTCAAAGCCCCATTCTTTTTGGGCACAGTAAACCAACGATTTGAGTAAGGGGCTGAAGAAGGCTCCAAGATCTTCATGCGAATCTTTTCATTTAACAAATCCATCAGCTTTGGCAAGTAAGCTTTAGGCACTAGAATATGCATCAAGTTCCATGGTACATGTGGCACTGTAAATATGACCATAGGAGAGACAACATTTGGATCCACACAACCTATTTCACTTGGCTAAAATGCAAATGCCTTTCCATGTCCAGCTGACATCTGCATAAAACAGTCTCTCTCAGTAGCTCATTTTCTGCATGTATAGTTACCAATAGTAAATACATGCTTCATCTCATCAAGAGGCGAGTACACCCACTGAACAACACTACTGTAGCCCCGCATTATAGTAGTGCTTAATGAAAATCTAGGTCTTTGAATTCCCTTGCATTTGAAACCAAAGGAGACTCTCGAAGTGTATCCTGATTTCTAGGATGATTAACACAAACAGTAAGAAATTGCACTTGTTTTCTCCCATCCTTGCTTCTGACTCTTGCATAAGCAGAACCATCATCAAGCACCTTTGTTTCCATACGCACACCTGTAATATAGGGCTGTCCCAAAATCACCGCATATGAGGAATTATCTTGCACAAAGAAGTGTTGCTCTTCCTGTACATCACCAATCGTCACTTTTACATTAGGACATGCAGCATAGAGCTCCTCTGAAGAATTATTTGCAGCCCTCATTCGCCAACCATGATCAGTGTCTACAAGCCATGCACCATTTACATACACTCCATGCTCAATGGCATTTATCTCAGACCCATGGTCAAGTAAAGCAACACAAGGAGTTTCACGCTCCCCTATTTTCACTACCATTTCAGTGGTAGCTCTAGCCCAATGATTTCTTATGTAGTGACTTCGAGAAATAAATCCTAGAGTCTCTTCTCCATATTGTTGCATTTGCCTCACTCTACTATGCATATTGCTACAAGACTGCATTTTCAGCCACTTTTTTCTCTTGTATACACTGAATATGCATCTACCGCTGATTCCCAACTAGTTATGCCATGAATATCTTGCCCTGCATGGGACATTTTACTATCAATGACCTTTCTCTTTTCAGTTGCATGTAAAGGATGTGTCCATATTTTAGCCTTTGGACCAATCATCACTTGGCCATGCATTCTATCCAACTGTAGACCAAAAGTAGAAGCATGTACCATTGCATAAGCATTTTGGATAGCCAAGCCTTCCAACAACTTATGCATACCTCCATTTCCAAAATTCAAAGCAAGAGGCAATCCCGTTTCTTGTGCATGGATCTTGCCATCTTTCCAAAAGATGAGCTGTCGTGCCAAGGCCTCCTGATAGGCAGCACAATCCTTTCTCTCGTGCTGCAAACTGTCACACCAAATACATCTTTTTCCAGGCTTAGGAACTACTGCCCATCCCCTTTCCTCTTGTCCTTTTTCGTCCAATTTTGCAACCTTCAATTGAAGATCCCTCATGCCTTTGACTAATTCATCTAAGACATCTTCCCTAACAGAGGGAACAATAGCAGGTACAGCCATAGGGTTAGCCACAGAAGTAGGTGGCTTACTGGATACATCAATTGTCTTGCCTGTAACAATGGGCAAGCTAGAGACATGCAAGCTTTCTCTTCTTCTATGCTTCTTCACAAGTGTAGTAATAGCTTCCTTGACATGTCTCCACTCTGTTTTCAAACTTGTCTCTGTAGTGTGATCCTCTAGCAAATCATCAAGCTTCTCTTGAAGCTCAAGATCAGCTACCTGTAGTAGAAACAATTCAATTTTTTAACTTGCAAGAGCTTGCTGTTCTGCAAGATCCAACTGCTCAAATCGACTTTCAAATTCTCTTAACAATTCTGTAGTGCCACAAGACCCTTATTGGGTTGTAAAACCCACTTTTGAAAAGTCTTGCACGTAATCAAACTGGTGTCCTCAATGTAAAATTCTTCCCTGAGTGTCTTCTTGAAGCTACCCAGTCAGCATCCTGCAAGTATAATTCAGTAATTTGTGCTTTCAGCTTATGAACAATAATTAGTAAAAAATACCGACTCCATGCAGATTGAGCCACCCAAAGAATTCCATCTTCTGAGCATAGGTATGTATATATGCAGATACATTCCTGCCATTAAATAACTTCACCTCACGCTCAACTGCTTACAAAGCATTCATCACAACACTTTCTGTTTGTGCTAAAGCTTGCATCACCTATTTTTGTTGTTGTACTTGCATAAGCATATTTATATTTTGCACCAACTGTTGCAAAACATCATTGGAGATTGTATTCGAAGATTCTCCCATCTTGTCTTTCCTTCTTCTGACGACCTTTCACGTCGGGTTCACCAATGTCGGAGGTGTTTTTGTCGAAATGTCAAATCCACCGAGGATCAGAAGTAAAAGGAAGTAGAGATAGGAGATGGAAGAGAAGATAGAGAATACACAAGTGGTAAATACTACAAAGACAAAGCACAATAAATTGAATCAATATGTATTGAAAGAACCTAGAATCTTTGCACTACTCAGAAGCAATCTCTAGGCATTAGATCTCCTAGAGCTTCTTCATAGAACAAAACGTGCATAAAAATTATAGCTCCCTCTCTACTACTAGGAACCCAAATTTGATGGCTCCATTGGCTCCAAAAGGGGGATAAAACCCTAGGACACCTGGTCACGGATCTCCCAGATCACTCCTTCTTCTTTCAGTTCAATCTGCAATTTTCAGCCTATTTAGAGCGATCACAATGCGGCGCGCGATTTCGTCCATCGCATGTCATTCTAATCTAGAAGCTTTTTCTAACTTTTTAGGATTTTTACAATAAATAATATAAAAAATAGGCTAAAATTATCCAAAAATCTAGTATTTTTGGATAATCCATGCAACTCACACTAGTACTAATGGCTCAGATCACATTGACTCTCTAGATCAATAAAGAAGTCGGATGATGATGCATTCCATACTTTTTCACACTGTGTCCTTATAACATCACGGCACCGCCTCCCAATGGAACGTTTACGACTAAACCCACTAGGATCGACATGAAATTTGGGTTCCTAGAGGCCAAGGTCTTCTAACAGCATTCTAGCGTCGGATCCTGGACATCTTACTTTACACAGAGATACCCAAGCTGAACCAGACCCATGTCGCACTTGGTTAAAAGAGAATGGGAAATGAGAGGGATGCGTTGCTCAACCTCTCTACCTGTAGGGCATAATCCCATTCCGGCTTTGTGTGTATTCCCCCATTGTGCAAGTAAGAAAGCTACAAGTGAGACTCCTTCCTTCTCTCCCACATTCCTGATATGGTATCAGAGCCTTGTTCGTGGTAAGGAGCTCAAGAAAGTAAGCCAAGTTCGCGGTGTTCTGGTAAGAGAACCAATGTTGCTTCCATTTTTTCTGTTTTGGAAGCAAGTCTCTGCAGGTAGCACAGTTAGAAAGTGCAAGAGTGCATTGTCTCAGATTGAGACGCCCTTCACAGTGTAGCAAGAGGGCAATATATGCTGTGGGAAGGGGCTTTAGCCCTTGGTTGCTCTATTTTTTTGATTTGAGGCCATTTTGGGGCCTGTTTTGGAGGCGGAAGTTTTCTGCACGCACTCAAGAAAAGGCCGAGTTTTATGCTGTGCGACCACTGTTCTACAGGTCGGTGAAAAGTTACTGTAGAAATTGCATCGTATGCCTGTGCGCAGAGACATTGGGAGTTACAGAAGCATCCTTGTTGCCTGTTGATGCAAAATCGTCGCTAGGAAGTGACTGTGTAGTCAAATACCACTTTCGTCAGTTTTGCAGATTTGCCCTTGTGAGGCTGAAGCTGTGTTCTTTGCAGTGACAGAATTTTTTGCAGTGTTCTGTAATGGCGTCTGATTCTCTTTCACAGATTGTCACTGAAAAGCTTGACAAGAACAACTTCCAAGCATGGAAGTTTAGAATGACGAATTTCCTTATGGGAAAAGGATATTGGGAGTTCGTTGCAGGAAATGAAGAAGAACCAGTTCTTCTTGATGTTCCCAATCAACAGCAAATGCAGGCATTTAAAGCATGGCATGAGAGAGCCATGAAAGTTATGTACTGGCTGTCTATCAGCATTTCAGACTCTATGATTATGCATATTCAAGATGCAAGTACGCCAAAGGAGGCATGGGATACTTTGTCAAAAATGTATAGCACAAATATGCAAGCCAGGAAAATGCAGCTCAAGCAAGAGTTGCACAATGTGCAAAGAAAAAATATGAGCATCAATGACTACCACATGAAGGCGAAGAAGATTGCAGATTCACTTGCTTCCATTGGGTCGCCAGTGGAAGATGATGATTTAGTTTCTGTGACCTTGAATGGTCTAGGAAAGGATTATGCACAGTTCCGAACATCCATTTCCATCTGTGAAAGATTTCCTGATTTTGAGGAGTTGATTGCTCTTCTAATTTCTGAGGAGCAGAGAAATGGTGGTGCATCTTCTTCAGGAGGAACTTCAAAAGAAGCTGTCTTCTACTCAAATGCTAGAAGAGGTAGAGGCGGAGGTAGAGGAGGTTGATCTGGAGGCCGTGGTAGAAATCATAATATGCAGCAAACTCAAGAAAATCAGTCCTATGGAGGAGGACATGGTAACTCTAGGGGCAGGGAGAGCCAAAGAGGTTGTGGTGGATGGCAAAGAGGCCAAAATGCAAACAGTAATGTTGAATGCTACTACTATGGTAAAATGGATCATATGGCTAAAGACTGCTATAAAAAACAGAATGACATCATGAATGAAAAATTGCAACAAGGGAATTATGCATCTTCTAGTAGACAGGGTGATGACAGAAATGAGCATTTGTTTATGGTGCAGCACATGAAAAATTCTATGACAAGTGTAGAAGAAAGCAATGATGTATGGTATATTGACTCAGGTGCATCAAACCACATGACAGGTCATGCAGAATGGATGGAGGATGCAAGGAAAATGGAAAAACCAGGATTTGTGGAGACTGGTGATGATACTGCACATCCTATTGTGCAGATTGGAAAAATTCCTTTGTCTATGCAGGATGGGAAAAAGAAATACATGTCCGATGTATTTCATGTCCCGAATATCACCAAGAATCTGGTTTCTATTGGTCAAATGGTTGAGCAGGGCTTGCAGGTCAGATTTAATCCTCATGGATGCTTTGTTGAGGATATGAAAAATAAAGGTCGCTTGATAGCAAAAGGAAAGAAGAAGGGCAGAATGTTTACGTTGGATGCAGACATGCCTGAATTGAGTGCAGCAATATTTGCACATTGGACCGATGTAGTTGCAGATATTGATATCTGGCATAAACGCATTGGTCATGTTAATATACAACGACTTAAATCAATGCAAGCCCAAAATATTGTTGCAGGATTGCCTAAATTCAAGGTTGCAGAAATGCATAAGGTATGTGAAGCCTGTCAGTTTGGAAAACATGCAAGGAAACCATTTCCTAGACATGTTCAAGAGAGTAAGAAGCCATTGGAATTAATCCACTCTGATGTGTGGACTACTAAAGCTGCATCTCTTAGAGGCTGTCATTATTTTATCACTTTTATTGATGACTATAGCAGAAAAGTTTGGGTGTATTTTATGAAAAAGAAAAGTGAAGTTTTTGGGCATTTCAAAACTCTTAAAGCTATGGTTGAAAAAGAAACAGGCTTGCAAATAAAATGCCTGAGGTCTGATGGAGGGGGAGAGTACCTCTCAAATGAGTTTTCAAGGTTCTTACAGGAGCATGGCATAAAGCAGCAATATTCATGCAGTCATACCCCACAACAAAATGGAATTGCAAAAATAAAAAGCAGGCATATTAGAGAGGTATCTCGTGCCATGCTCAATGAAAAAGACCTACCAGATTTTTACTGGGTTGAGGCAGTTGCTACAGCACTCTACATAATGAACAGGACTCCCACTGCAGTAATACATGGCATGATTCCAGAGGAGAGGTATACTGGTAGGAAACTGGATATTTCTCATTTGAAAATTTTTGGTTGCATTGCCTATGTTCATGTGCCAGATGAGTTGAGATCCAAGTTGGATCCAAAAGCTGAGAAGTGCATTTTTATTGGTTACCCTCTGCAGCAAAAAGGGTATAGATGCTATAACCCTTCTACTCGTAAGTTTACAGTAAGCAGAGATGTTTTTGATGAGATGAGTAGCTGGTATAAACTAGTAAATGTGATTGATAATGTAGATGCACAAAATGGTAATGCTGCACAGAATTCACAGCAGCAGTCACAAGATATTAGTGGACCTGGAGCGTCCTCTAGCAATGGTTCACATTCTTCGCCATGGACAGGCAGATTGAGATCAGGAGAATCTTCTCAAAGTAATGCAGATAGTGGTATGCAGGTATCACAAAAAGGAAAAGAGAAGGTAGATCAGCCCATGTTTGATATGAATGCAGGTCACTCTTATGCGGATGGTGAATCCAGTGGCTCAGAATAGAGCATTGATGATGAGTTGGGTATTCCTTCTATTGTTACACCTGGAGTAAGGAAGACCAGGGATTTTTTGAGAGCACCTGGGAGTGAATCTACTTTGGCAGGTCTATGAGAGCTAGGTATCCAGTGGATAGGCTCAAATATGATGGATTTATAGCCATTCACTATGCCTATATGGTCAAAGTGATACATGAACGGGCGCAGAGAAGCTGCACAGGTTCAGAGACCTGCTTGGTGTGCAGGAATTGGGATTGAGCTCGAGGGGGAGTGTTGAGATATCGAGCTCCACTCGTGATATGCCAGGGTGACCGTTGTGCATTTTGTCAAGATTGTGGGAGAGAAGGAAGGAGTCTCACTTGAAGCTTTCTTGCTTGCACAATGGGGGAATACACACAGAGGTGGAGGCTGAAAACAATTTTCCTCTTCTTAGTTGTGTAAGCCAAAAGAACTCACATACAAAGAAATAAAAGAACCCTATATATGGGTCTCAAACCAAACTCAACTAACTAAGGTGGCATACTAACTGAGCCACGAACTAGAGGAGATAAGGATAGCTGTCATGTAGCTATTATTCATGGGCGGTGTACCAACCGCATCTACAACTGACAAGTCGGTGACATAAATACACAACGGTCACCCTGGCGTATCACGAGTGGAGCTCGATATCTCAACACTCCCCCTCGAGCTCAATCCCAATTCCTGCACACTAGGCAGGTCTCTGAACTTGCGCAGCTTCTCTACCCCCAATGCCTTCGTGAATATGTCAGCTACCTGATCCTCTGTGCTGACATAAACTAGATCAATAAGACCTAGTAAAACCCTCTCTCGCACATAGTGATAATGCACCTCAATGTGCTTTGTTCTAGCATGATAGACTGGGTTATTTGCCAAGTGTATACTACTCATGTTGTCACAATAAATGACAACTGGCCCATCTGTAGACTGATGCATATCATAAAGTAGCTTATGCAACCAAGCTACCTCACATGCAGCCATTGCTGCACCCCTGTACTCAGCCTCTGTGCTCGATAAGGCAACTGTAGGCTGTTTCTTGCTACTCCAAGTGACTGCAGCACTCCCAAAAGAGAACACATATCCACTGGTAGATCGTCTATCAGAAATACTACCAGCCCAATCAGCATCAGTGTATCCATGCAACTGTATCTGAACCCCAGTCTCATAAAATAGTCCATACTGCAATGTGGACTTCACATACCTGAGTATGCGTCTAGCCGCATCCAAATGTGGTTTCCTTGGAGCTTGCATAAACTGACTTACCAACCCAACAACATAGCTCAAATCTGGCCTGGTAATAGTCATATAAATCAAGCTTCCTACTATGCGTCTATACATAGTAGGGTCTTCCAGAAGCTCACCTGCATCTGTGCTCAGCTTCACATTCTGCTCCAAAGGAACTGAAATAGGCTTACAACCTGTCATCCCATATTTGGATAGCATGTCCAATCCATACTGCCTCTGCAGGAGCTGTATCCCACTTGGTGATCTAATCACCTCAATGCCCAAGAAATAACGCAGCTCTCCCAAATCATTCATCTCAAACTTCTGCTTCAATAGCATTTTCACATGAAGGATATCTTCATCACTGTCACCTGTGATAATCAAATCATCAACATAAATGACAAGCAGCATAATACATTTCTCTGTTTTTCTCACATAAAGTGAGAAATCTGCCTTGGAAATCTGAAAGCTTGCTCTAGGTGCTTGCTTCAAGCCATACAAGGCTTTCTTCAACCTGCAAACAAACTCAGGATGAACAGCATGCACGTAACCTGGTGGCTGCTCCATATAGACCTCTTCTTGCAAATCACCATGCAAGAAGGCATTATTTACATCCATCTGATGTAAAGACCATCCCTTTGATGCAGCCATAGCAATGACTGCTCTTACGGTTGCCATCCTTGCAACCGGACTGAATGTTTCTTCATAGTCAATGCCATATGTTTGTGCATACCCCTTGACTACTAATCTTGCCTTGTATCTGTTCACAGAACCATCTGCATTGTGCTTCACTTATAAACCCACTTACAGCCAATTGCATTCTTACCTTTAGGCAAAGGTACTAACTCCCATGTAGCATTTGCTTCCAAGGCATCCATTTCTTCATCCATGGCTTTCTCCCATTTTTCTTTTCCCATAGCTTGCTCAAAAGAAGTGGGTTCTGGTTCCTGTATCACTTTAACCATATATGCATAGTGAATGGCTGTAAATCCATCATATTTCAGCCTATCCACAGGATACCTAGCTCTCATAGACCTGCGCAAAGTAGGTTCACTCCCAGGTGCTCTCAAAACATCCCTGGTCTTCCTTACTCCAGGTGTAACAATAGAAGGAATACCCAACTCATCATCAATGCTCTGTTCTGAGCCACTGGATTCACCATCCACATAAGAGTGACCTGCATTCACATCAAACATGGGCTGATCTACCTTCTTTTTTTCTTTTCGTGATACCTGAATACCACTATCTGCATTGCTTTGAGAAGATTCTCCTGATCTCAATTTGCTTGTCCATGGTGAAGAATGTGAACCACTGTTAGAGGACACTCCAAGTCCACTAATATTTTGTGACTGCTGCTGTGAATTCTGTGCAGCATTACCATTTTGTGCATCTACATCATCAATCATATTTACTGGTTTATACCAGCTACTCATCTCATCAAAAACAACATCTCTGCTCACTGTAAACTTACGAGTAGAAGGGTTATAGCATCTATACTCTTTTTGCTGCAGAGAGTAACCAATAAAGATGCACTTCTCAGCTTTTGGATCCAACTTGGATCTCAACTCATCTGGCACATGTACATAGGCAATGCAACCAAAAATTTTCAAATGAGAAATATCTGGTTTCCTACCAGTATACCTCTCCTCTGGAGTCATCCCATGTATTGCTGCAGTGGGAGTCCTGTTCATTATATAGACTGCCGTAGCAACTGCTTCAGCCCAATAAAAATCTGGCAAGTCTTTTTCGTTGAGCATGGCACGAGATACCTCTCCAATATGCCTGTTTTTCCTTTCTGCAACTCCATTTTGATGTGGGGTATGACTGCATGAATATTTCTGCTTTATGCCATGCTCCTGCAGGAACCTTGAAAACTCATTTGAGAGGTACTCTCCCCCTCCATCTGACCTTAGGCATTTTATTTGCAGACCTGTTTCTTTTTCAACCATAGCTTTAAGAGTTTTGAAATGCCCAAAAACTTCACTTTTCTTTTTTATAAAATACACCCAAACTTTTCTGCTATAGTCATCAATAAAACTGACAAAATAATGACAGCCTCCAAGAGATGCAGCTTTAGTAGTCCACACATCAGAGTGGATTAATTCCAATGGCTTCTCACTCTCTTGAACATGTCTAGGAAATGGTTTCCTTGCCTGTTTTCCAAACTGACAGGCTTCATATACCTTATGCATTTCTGCAACCTTGAATTTGGGCAATCCTGCAATAATATTTTGGGCCTGCATTGATTTAAGTCGCTGTACATTAACATGACCAATGTGTTTATGCCAGATATCAATATCTGCAACTACACCGGTCCCATGTGCAAACATTGCTGCACTCAATTCAGACATGTCTGCATCCAATGTAAACATTCTGCCCTTCTTCTTTCCTTTTACTATCAAGCGACCTTTATTTTTCATATCCTCAACAAAGCATCCATGAGGATTAAATCTGACCTGCAAGCCCTGCTCAACCATTTGACCAACAGAAACCAGATTCTTGGTGATATTCGGAACATGAAATACATCTGACAGGTATTTCTTTTTCCCATCCTGCATAGACAAGGGAATTTTTCCAATCTGCACAATAGGATGTGCAGTATCATCACCAGTCTCCACAAATCCTGGTTTTTCCATTTTCCTTGCATCCTCCATCCATTCTGCATGACCTATCATGTGGTTTGATGCACCTGAGTCAACATACCATACATCGTTGCTTTCTTCTGCACTTGTCACAGAATTGTTCATGTGCTGCACCATAAACAAATGCTCATTTCTGTCATCACCCTGTCTACTAGAAGATGCATAATTTCCTTGTTGCAGTTTTCCATTCATGATGTCATTTTGCTTTTTATAGCAGTCTTTAGCCATATGACCCATTTTACCACAGTAGTAGCATTCAACATTACTGTTTGCATTTTGGCCTCTTTGCCATCCACCACGACCTCTTTGGTTCCCCCTGCCTCTAGAGTTACCACGTCCTCCTCCATAGGACTGGTTTTCTTGATTTTGCTGCATATTTTGATTTCTACCACGGCCTCCTCTACCTCTGTCTCTACCTCTTCCAACATTTGAGTAGAAGACAACTTCTTTTGAAGTTTCTCCTAAAGAATATGCACTACCATTTCTCTGCTCCTCAGAAATTAGAAGAGCAATCAACTCCTCAAAATCAAGAAATCTTTCACGGACGGAAATGGATGTTCGAAACTGTGCATAATCCTTTCCTAGACCATTCAAGGTCACGGAAACTAAATCATCATCTTCCATTGGCGACCCAATGGAAGCAAGTGCATCTGCAATCTTCTTCCCCTTCATGTGGTAGTCATTGATGCTCATATTTTCTCTTTGCACATTATGCAACTCTTGCTTGAGCTGCATTTTCCTGGCTTGCGTATTTGTGCTATACATTTTTGACAAAGTATCCCATGCCTCCTTTGGCATACTTGCATCCTGAATATGCACAATCATAGAATCTGAAATGCTGATAGACAGCCAATACATAACTTTCCTGGCTCTCTCATGCCATGCTTTAAATGCCTGCATTTGCTGTTGATTGGGAACATCAGGAAGAACTGGTTCTTCTTCATTTCCTGCAACAAATTCGCAATATCCTTTTCCCATAAGGAAATTCGTCATTCTAAACTTCCATGCTTGGAAGTTGTTCTTGTCAAGCTTTTCAGTGACAATCTGTGAAAGAGAATCAGATGCCATTACAGAACACTGCAAAAAATTCTGTCACTGCAAAAAACACAGCTTCACCCTCACAAGGGCAAATCTGCAAAACTAGCGAAAGTGGTATTTGACCACACAGTCACTTCCTAGTGACGATTTTGCATAAACAGGAACCAAGGATGATTCTGTAACTCCCAATGTCTCTGCACATAAGCATACGATGCAATTTCTGTGGTAACTTTTCACCAACCTGTAGAACAGTGGTCGCACAGCATAAAACCGGGCCTTTTCCTGAGTGCTTGTAGAAAACTTCTACCTCCAAAATAGGCCCCGAAATGGCCTCAAATAAAAAAAAACAGGGTCACCGAGGGGTAAAGCCCCATTCCGCAGCATATACTGCCCTCTTGCTTCACCGCGAAGGGCGTCTCAACCTGAGACAATGCACTCTTGCAATTTCCGACTGTGCTGCTTGCAGAGATCTGCTCCCAAAAATAGAAAATGAAAGCAGCACTGCTCCTCTTACCAGAACACCGCGAGCTTGGCTTGCTTTCTTGAGCTCCTTACCACGAACAAGGCTCTGATACCATGTCAAGATTGTGGGAGAGAAGGAAGGAGTCTCACTTGAAGCTTTCTTGCTTGCACAATGGGGGAATACACACAGAGGTGGAAGCTGAAAACAGTTTTCCTCTTCTTAGTTGTGTAAGCCAAAAGAACTCACATACAAAGAAATAAAAGAACCCTATATATGGGTCTCAAACCAAACTCAACTAACTAAGGTGGCATACTAACTGAGCCACAAACTAGAGGAGATAAGGATAGCTATCATGTAGCTATTATTCATGGGCGGTGTACCAACCGCATCTATAACTGACAAGTCGGTGACATAAATACACAACGGTCACCCTGGCGTATCACGAGTGGAGCTCGATATCTCAACACATTTATGTCACTGACTTGTCAGTTGCAGATGCGGTTGGTACACCGCCCATGAATAATAGCTAGATGACAGCTATCCTTATTTACTCTAGTTCGTGGCTCAGTTAGTATGCCACCTTAGTTAGTTGAGTTTGGTTTGAGACCCATATATAGGGTTCTTCTATTTCTATGTACTAGAGTTCTTTTTGGCTCACACAAACTAAGAAGAGGAAAACTGTTTTCAGCCTCCACCTTTGTGTGTATTCCCCCATTGTGCAAGCAAGAAAGCTACAAGTGAGACTCCTTCCTTCTCTCCCACATTCCTGACATGTCCTTGGCGAAGTTAAGGATATGATGAAGCACTACACCGACATGATTACTGAACAATATCGGCAAATAGCTGTTGACGTCAATTTCCTAAAGAAGCAACAAAATCTGATAGGGAGTCGACGCCCTGAAGAGGGTGGTCCCTCAAGATTCAGCTGTAAGTGGTGTGGCGGATAACATTTCCCTAGAAACTGTCCAAATGTTAAATGTGATATTTGTGGGAAGTCGGGCCACTTAGCTGCTACCTATTGGAGTAAGATTAGTTCCCTCCAACAAGGGAGTAAACAGCCAGGTCTAGTTAATCATAGAGTGCAAGGTAGTAACCTCCAGCAAAATGATGGACCAAGAAAAATACTGCAAAGGGGAAAGACCACTATAGAGGAGTCGCCACAAGGCAATGGAGTCAGCCTTATCGAGGCTGTATGCATCAATGGTGCTGAAACCTCTAACCTACGAGCCGTGACAAGAGGCCAAAAGGCTAAAGAGGGTGATAAAGATAATGCAAAACCAATCGAGAAAAACCCTAAGCAAGGGGATAAGGGGACGCAAGTCCTGAATCCTGGCATGGAAGGTGGACCTCTAAGGCCTGTTGACAAAAAAATCGATCCTAAGAAGGATGAGGAAGTGCCAAGAAAGAAAGCAAGAGCTAAAAAAGAAGCACGAAAGCCAGTCCCGAGACCAAAAGAGAGAATGGTTTGGCGAGAAAAGAGAGCTTTGGCTACCTATCATGATTCTGATTTAGCAAGTTCTCTTTGCGAAGTCAAACTAGATGTAAACCTCTTATAGTTGATTAAATTATCTCCAGAAGTACGCAAGGAATTCAAGAAGATCCTGTGTATTGGGTATATTGTAGAACCTTTGGGCATAGCATGAGTAGGAGAAGATTGGTTTGATCATGCTGAAAAGAATTGCCCTAGGGTTCCAGCATACGTGGATGGAATATTAGTGGAGCATGCCATCGTAGACACAGGGTCCTCTGTCAATATCATGAGTTCAGAGTTGATGGAGAGGTTGGGTCTAGGCATCCAAAAAGATAGCTCCATCCTTCTTAGAATGGCTGATGATAGTCTAAGGCAACCAAAAGGTTGCATTACTAAAGTCCATGTTACAGTGGCAAGTGTAGAATGCTTCTTGGACTTCAGGGTGATAAGATTTGCAGGACGTCCTAGCTATCGAGTCTTGCTAGGTAGGCCTTGTATCTTATGAACAGACTGTCAAGTCGATATACCCGCCGATCGAGTGGTTCTAGGTAGAGGTGCTAATCGAGTAATAGTCGATGCTTACCCTGAGTCTCCTCAGAGTGAGAGAGCTCCTTTATCTTCCACTGAATTAGAAACAACAGATGATCCATCTGGCAGTGAGACATCATCCAGTGATGAATCTAAAGAGGGGTCCACTACAGAGGATATTTATCAGATAACTCTAAATGAGCCGATAGAGCCGCAAGATAGGATAAGAGACGTGGATGTGATTGAGTTGGACCTTGATACGCCGAAAGATTCACGAGCAATTAAATTAGGTTCCATGCTCAGTTCAGCAGAAAGGGAGGACTATGTGTCCTTGATTCAAGAATTCCACGATATCTTTACTTGGAGTTATGACGAGCTGAGAGGCATTCCTCCCAGTTTGGCTGTTCATACTATTCTTGTAAAAGAAGGTAGTCATCCTGTGTGTCAGAAAGTAAGGCGTATGCCTTTTGAATTGAGGGACAGGCTGTTTGAGGAGTTACAAAAGTTACGGAAAGTTGGTTTAATCTTCCTTGTACAGCACAAAGAATCGTGTTCACCAGTTGTCATCAGGAAGAAGAAAAACAACCAGATCTGACTATGTGTAGATTTTAGAGAGCTGAATAAGCAGACGATTAAGGATTACTACCCATTGCCATTTATTGACCAGATTTTGGATCAATTAGCGGGTAGGAAAATATATTCGTTTATGGATTGCTTTGTAGGATACAACCATATGGCAATTGCAGAAGAGGACAAGTTGAAAACAACTTTCATTACTGTCTTTGGTACTTTTTCATACCATGTGATGGCCTTTGGATTGTGCAACACACCCAGATCATGGTAACGAACAGCACATAAGACCTTTGGTGACATCTCCCCAGATGAGTTGAAAGTATTTATTGATGACCTGGGGGCACTCACTGTAAGGAAAATGA
Source organism: Lygodium microphyllum (assembly GCF_053477565.2). NCBI lineage: Eukaryota > Viridiplantae > Streptophyta > Polypodiopsida > Schizaeales > Lygodiaceae > Lygodium > Lygodium microphyllum. The sequence continues at coordinate 129,490,861 of NC_141155.1, forward strand.
TGCTGATTATCTTAAGAAAGTGCTTTGAGTGCTGCAGACAATTTTGTATCACTCTTAACCCACATAAGTGTGTCTTTGGAGTGCCTTATGGGCTATTGCTAGGCCATGTGGTCAGCTCAATAGTAGTATAGGGATCGCAACCGACTCTGAAAAGATCAAGGTTATAGTCGCTATGAGTCCACCACACACTCCGAAAGAGGTACATAGCTTTCTGTCATCGGTAGGGTACTATCGGAGGTTTATAAATTCCTTGGCAGAAAGGACGTTGCCATTAATGCACTTGTTATTCTTTAGCTGTCTATTTGTATGGAGCGACCCTTGTAAGGTAGCTTTCGAGGATGTGAAACAGGAGCTAGTAAAAGCACCAGTTTTAAAAGCACCTAAAAGAGACGAGGCATTTTACATATTTTCAACAGCTACCATGCATAGTATCAGCTATTGTTTAGCCCAAATCTGGGAGAAAAAATGGTATCATCCGATAGCTTTTGCTAGTTGAAAATTGGGCATATCAGAAATTAACTACACCTACATGGAGAAGTTGTGCCTTGCGATGGTCTTTGCGACTAAAAAATTCAGGCATTACATCCTCTATGAGAAGGTAGCTTTCTATACGAAGGTGGAAGGGCTTAGATTGCTTATGAACAAGCTACAACCGCCTGATCATCTGGCAAAGTGGTTAATCACTTTGCAGGAGTTCGATTATGAGATCAAGAGTAAGCCACCGAGGTTGTAGGGGATTGTGGAATGCCTTGTGGATTTCGGGGAGGCGAAAGAGACTTTAGTTGAAGAAAGTGATATTAAAGAAATGTTTAAAATTGATACAGCTTCTATCCCATCTTGGTATGCTGTATCACGCATTATCTATCAACAGGAGAGACTGGAGCTGGTTTATCAAAATCAGAAAAGAGAAAAATCAGACAACAGGCTTTGAAGTTTTCCTTGATTGCAGGAACACTATATCGGTAGGGTGTTGATGATATCTACCACCAATGTGTGATGCCTGACGAGGTTCCTTTCATCTTGGAAGAGTGCCATGACTCTACGTGTGGAGGGCACTTCGCTGGACGGTTGACGGCATAGAAAGCTTTAAGAGCAGGATATTGGTGGCCATCCATCTTCCAAGATTCCTTTGAGTACGTTAAGAGATGTGATATCTGTCAAAGAGATGACAACAGAGAGAATAGAAAATGCCCACTTACGCCTATCATGGCTATCCTTCCATTTGAGAAGTGGGGCATTGACTTTGTGTGTCCTATCACCCCGTCGTCTACTACTCAGAAGAGATACATTATAGTAGCAACTGATTATTTTACAAAATGGTCAGAAGCACGGGTGACGAGGCAGGACAATGCAAAAGAGACTGCAAGTTTCCTTTTAGAACAAATTATCTGCCATTTCGGTCCACCGAAGGAACTAGTGTCGGACAGTAGAATCCACTTTTTGAATAAAGTGATCAAAAGCCTGACTGAAGCTTGGCAAATCAAGCTTAACAAAACGACCCCCTATAATCCATAAGCCAACGGCGGGCAAGTCGAAAGTACTAATAAGCAGCTTGTGGGTATCTTGTCTAAAATAGTCTCTGAGAAGAAACGAGACTGGGACAGGAAGTTGTATGTGGCAGTATGGGTGTACAATACAACGTTCAAGCGAGCTACTGGCCATACTCCATTTAAATTAGGTTATGGGAAGAGTGTGTGTTACCCCTCAAAATCGAGTTGCCAACCATACGGTTTGCAATTAACCACTCTTTGGGAGATGAGGATGCACTCTTTGAATGTTTCACGACCATAGCCCACCTGGATGAGCTGAAATTGCAGAGCTTATTACACCAGGAGGTAGCTAAACGTCGGATGAAGCAGTTGCACGACCTTAAAGCAAAGAAGTATACCTTTAAAAAATGGCAATTAGTTCTATATTACGATGCGTGTAGGGAGCTGTTTCCAGGGAAGCTGGAACCTAGATGGGATGGCCCCTACAAGATTATGAGGATAGGAAAAAATAGGTCTACAACTCTACTAGCTGATCTGCAGGGGGTAGAATTTAAAAATAAGGTTAATATTATTAAGATTAAACCTTATTATTTCTAAGTATGCTAACCCAGAGAAATGCATTGCGGGTCCATATTGGGGTTGATTTGAGACCTGCAAAAGAGATTAAAGCTAGTTGATGGGGCGGTTAATTCCTTATTTGGAGCACCCATATCTGGAGCAGAGATACCATCAGGGGAAACTTATCTGGTGGAGCAAAGGATATAAAGTGATTGAGCAAGAGGACGGAACCTTTGTGTGGGAGATCAAAGTTTTCTGCCATCACTGCTTACGAATGTTGACAAGTATCCCTGTTGAGTTTAATGAAGAATGTGGGATGGAGCCGTCAGTTCATCCTCTAAACATGCTAAATTTTGACTATCATAATTACGAATAGAGGAGTTTGTGATGGCAGGCTGTGTAAACCCATTGTGGACGTACACATTATATTTTGGCAGAGCATCCAGGGGCCCTAATAAAAAAGGGAGTGTTGGAGTAGTAATCCGAGATCCCCGACGTAGAGTTTCGATGAAGTTAGCTACTTATCTCGAGGTAGGATTCACTAACAACATGGCAGAGTATAAAGCCTTGATTATGGGACTGCATATTGCCAAGCAAGGTGGTATTCGACAGTTGTTAGTAAAAGGGGATTCCCAGTTGATCTTGAATCAGCTAGATGGGACATACACAGTGTTTCCATTTAAGAGACATGTACAGAATAGCCCATGACCCTTGTAGTTGATACATTCAGATGTATGGGGTCCATCTCATAATGCTTTGTTTGGTGTTTGCTCGTTACTATGTATCCTTTATTGATGATTTTAGCAGGTACACTTGGCTTTACATACTAAAACGTAAGGATGATGTGTTTGATGCATTTAAGGATTTCAAGAAGCATGCTGAAAATGAGATGAGATGTAAATTTCATGTCTTAGATTAGATGGAGGTGGAGAATATGTCTCTAATTACTTTGACAAGTACCTTGCTAAAAATGGGATCAGAAGACAGTTAACTTGTAGCTATACACCGCATCAAAATGGTATAGCAGAAAGGAAAAATAGGGTACTGATGGAATCGACAAGAGTTGTGGTGAATGAAAAGAGTTTGCCAATGGGTTGAAGCAGTAGTGATTGTTATCTATGTGTTGAATAGAACCCCTACAGCAGGGATTCATGATGTAACTCCATATGAGAGGTTGTATGGTCATAAGCCTGACATTTCACATTTGAAGGTATTTGAAACCATTGCATATGTGCATGTTCCTGATGAAAAGAGGAAAAATTTGGATCCTAAAGCTCTCAAGAGTGTGTTCCTTGGTTATGCACAAGACCAGAAAGCTTACAAGTGTTATGTACCATCTACACATGAGACATTGATTAGCAGAGATGTTGTTTTTTATGACATGGCATCGTGGTATGGTAGTCGAGTTGCAGTGGCCAGCACTAGTAATGCTGAAAATACACCTACAGTGAGTACATCTATGAGTTGTCTTATAGGTGATGGGTCACCTAAGTAAGTCCTTGGTCAGGATGCTTGCAGAGTCGTACTCCTACGTCCACTGACACGGATATGTCAGTGAGGGGGAAATTGGATAAGGGAAAAGAAAAGATACTTGAGGATGTGACAAGTCCACTTATAGCAGGTTATGAATCATCTAACAGTGACATTTTGGATAGTGAGTTGGGCATTCCATCTATTATGATGCCTAGAGCAAGGTAGAGTTGTTATGTACTGCCTCATGAGAGGCAAGCTCATAGTGAGCCATAGTAACAAAGATCTGAGAGAGTCAAAAAACTAGTTGACAAGTTTACATACACTAATTATTCAGCCTGCCATTATGCATATATGGATAGTGTGACATGTTACAAAGAACCTACAAAGTTTAATGATACAGTTATAGATGATAATTGGTGTGCTGCCATGGATAAGGAGTATGCAGCCCTGGCTCAAAATGAGACATGGGAATTGGTTGAGTTGCCTAAAGGCAAAGTCCCCATTGGCTACAAATGGGTGTACAAGGTTAAGTGCAAGTCAGATGGTTCGTTAAAATGCTATAAGGCCAGGCAGGTTGCAAAAGGGTATGCACAATAATATGGCCTTGACTATGAGAAGAATTTTACTCCGGTGACTAAAATGGCAACAATCAGAACTGCCATTGTTTGGCAGCATGCAAAGGCTAGAAATTATGGCAAATGGACGTCAAGAATGCTTTCTTGAACGGTGATTTGGTTGAGCAAGTATATATGGACTAGCCTGAAGGCTATGTTCACCCGGACTTTCCTACACATGTATGTAAGCTGAAAAAGGCTTTATATGGACTGAAACAAGCACCTAGAGCATGGAATGCTCGGATTAGTAGTTATTTACAGCAACATGGATTTAGATTGGGTGATGCAGATCACAGTCTGTTCACGAAGAAGATAGATCATGAATATGTGTTTCTAGTGGTTTATGTAGATGATCTTATCATCATTAAAGATGATGAAGAGGGCACTCCTGAAATTAAATCGTATTTGTAGGTTGAATTCAGAGTCAAAGACCTTGGTGAACTAAAGTATTTTCTTGGTATTGGGGTAGTCTCTACACCTCAATGTATATGGCTACCATAGAAGCAGTATGCTCATGACATGTTATAGAAGTATGGTATGGCTGAATGCAAGCCTATGGAGACACCTCTTGATCAGAATGTCAAGCTGCATATTGATGTTGAAAATGACATAGAGAATGTGACCATGTATTGACAGATGGTGGGCAGCTTGATATACTTGACTATTACCCGTCCTGACTTATGTTATGCAATGGGGCTGATTAGTCAATTCATGCAGAAGCCTCGCAAACCACATTTAGATACAGTCAGGAGGATCATGAGATATGTAAAGGGTACTATTATAGGTTATGGACTATTTTATGCATATGGAAAATCCTTTGACTTAACAGGGTTTGCTGATGCTGATTGGGCTGGTTGTGCCTATGACAGGAGCTCAACCAGTGATTATGCATTTGGATTGGGCAACAGTAGATCAGTTTGGCAGAGTAAGAAACGGCCTACTGTTGCATTGTCTAGTACAGAAGCTGAGTACAGAGGAGTTGCCTTAGCGTCTTGCGAAGCAATTTGGTTAATGAAAGTGCTGAAAGACTTGGGAATACAGATCAAATTAAAACTCTTACCTTAGTTTCTTTATTTCAATACTTTAAAGTAACCATTAAAATTACTCATACAGACAAATGCTTTGTTCTACATTATTATATCCTCGAATATACTCAGATCGTTGAGTATATGCAAGTCCAGCTACTACAGAAAATATAGAAAGTTTTAAGAAAATAAATATGAAAGACCTTCAAAATCCCTTGGATCCAATTTGATATTTAATTATAAGAAATAAGTAGAAGAGATGAACTCTAATATATTATTATGCAAAGACAATATTGCATAGGTTATAGAACTCCAACCTGCAATTTAATTATGATTTTAACCAGCATGATTGACTAATTACAGTATGTATTATCGCACAATTGGATCATACTAAACTAAGATTATCTAAATTGAAAGTACTGAGAAGTTTTAAAAAAGTTTATATTCTTTCTTTATATAAAAAAATTTACAAGGATTCCACTATCTCAAGGATATGTGGAGAAGCACATTGTTTACATGTCATGGATTGCTCACTATGAATCCCGACCTTTCTATTATCTAACTTGAAATAGAAGTTGCAGAGGGGCTCATTGGACATTAATTGGATTTCTTGTCTCAGAAAAGAAATGGGCCAATGGCTCTCTACACTGACCACAAAAAGATTATGACCATTCCACAAGATAACCACATCTATGAGAGCTGTATGTGTCTCATCTCGAGTATCTTGATCCAAATTGATCAACTCCCCTCACAAAAGTCACCATCTTCTATATTGAAAGCGAATTCACAAAGTTTTTCTAGCGATGAAATACCTGTAATAAAAACAAAAATAATGGTAAGTAAATGCGAATAACACAACAATTCATCTAAGCAAGACCTATGTCAATCAAATCAAGGCATTCAAAGTAGTGAAAAATATTTACCTGAATGTGAGATTAGATTGGTTGACCTTGCATTCAATCATCTCATCAAAATGTGTTCTTTTGACTTGCCAAGACTCACCCAATAGCTGACTCATCCATTCCTCGGATGGACACTTGCGCTGGTAAGTAATCTTTGTTTTCTTAGAACATCACATGAACCAAACAAATATGCAAACAATGAGAATGGAATAAACCAACTAAGATGCACATCTTTGGAGCCTGTGGTGGGTTTCATAGCTATCATGAGATTTTATCTTTGACTTACATGCTCCTGACAACTCCAAGCTACCAATCAACCATTCATCACTTATGTTTTTCCTCTATGAAGACATCTATGATAATCAAATAGAAAAGTTACCTATTAGCATGCGTATAATTTGCAAATGTTCTCTCTAAATGAAATGAAATTTGAATGGAGCAATTTTAAAAAAGCATTATACCTGCAATTCTTTTCACAAAGAAGCCTAGAGATGTTGAACAAGAAGTTGACTTATAACAAGACCATTATTCCTTCACTGACAAATTCCTAGGATACAAAAACAAAAGAAATATCGAGTCAAAGCATACATATAACTTACATAGGCTTTGTCCAAATGAGTTGAAACTTAACCATGGAGCAACAAAAAAAAGTGGCAATATACATGTGGCTCTCTTTGCAAAGAAGCCCAAAGATGTTGAAGAATTTGAGTTTTTAAAAAATCATTCTTCTCCACCCTCAAAGACTATGGAAGTAAAAAAACTAAGGAAAACTTAGTATGCATATAGCTTGCATACATGATAAAATTTAACCATGGAGCAACAAAAAAATAAGACAACATACCTGTAACTTTGTTTACAAAGAAACCGTAAGATATCGGAGAAGAAGTTGAGTGTTCAAAAGATCATTTTTCTTGACTGTAAGAGACTCCTAGAGTACCAAAACAAAAGAAATTACATGTTAGAGAATGCACATAACTTGCACAGGTTTTGTCCAAACAAGATAAAACTTTACCATAGAACATCCATGGAAGAGAACAATATACCTGTAAAGTTTTGTGAAGAAAATCTTAGGGCTTTGGTAGAACAAGCTTTACTCTCATAAAACATGTGAAATTCACTCTATGTTCGTGTAGAGGAAATGAAATTTCACAGGGTTACAGATAGGGAAAGCAAGAATGAGGCTGTAAGATTTCGTCAAGAAGGAAGAAGCGGAGAAAGAGATATGATAAATTTGAGTTCCACCTAAGAAAGATAGGGAAATTGGAAAGGGGAGAAATGAAAAGTCAAATATAAAAAAATAAGAAAAATGAAAATTCGAGTCACAAACTTTCAAGAAGTGTCAGCATTGTATTCCCCCTTATTTTATTACTGAGGGAAGATTTGGGACAAGATATAGCTAGAAGATTCATGTTACATGAATCTGGAATCCCAGCTCTCTCTTTGGTTAGGCCTATATTTCTTTATTCACTCCTTAAGGGGAAAAAAAGAGAGTCCACATTTCTCCTAATGTTCCTAATACTTAGTACCCCCTCCTTGGTGTAAGGTCTTAAGTGTGGGGAAGCATCCCTGCACATCTGACTTGCATACCTTCATGGAAATATCCCTATCTGATCATTCATGTATACCATGTCCTAATTTTCCTCTAATGGGGTTCCTTTCCCACCCACCCATTCTCTTTTCACCCCCCCCTTGGGGTCGTTCCTTGTCTGTTTCTTTAAATCCTTTATTTTGCCACTTTTCCATGTGAACGCATTCTACATTCATCAAAATTAAAATTTGATCCTATAGCCTTTTTTGTATCTTTGAATTTTCCATTTTTCTTTTTACAGTCCTCAATTTCAAGCTATGTTTTATGAGCTATTAATTTTTGAATCATTTTTTGTGATTGGGATGTGTTTCCATGTGAACATATATTTTTCACTTCGGAATAGCGATTTGATGTGGCAGCCCTGCCCTATACCTTTCCTTTTACATTTTTTGTTTTTATTGCTCATCATTTCGGTGCACGGTGTCATCGTGTTGGGGGTCAAAGGTCTACCACAAAGGGGAGAGAGGAAAAAGACAAGGGTTTGATGGATTCTCAGGTTATGGAGAGAGTAGATGAGATAGAGAGTAACCAATATCTTACATAGCCGTGTCATACAAGTTTACCATAATAAACTTGGATCGGATTACATCAATAACCATGAGGTTTATGCATAGATCTATACCAGATTTTTTTCCATTTCCTACAACAAATTCAAGCTCTAATGCCCTCCATTTCATGAAGATACATGTATTGAGACTTCAAGATACAAGGTATAGAGAGATAGAACTCATTACAACTGACATAGAGTCCAAACGATGATTAAAAATGCATCAATAGAACCACAAATGTACTTCAGCCCTGCATTAAAACAGTAATTTCCAGCCCTCAAACTTGACTAAAAAATGTATACAAACTCATGGGAAAGTCTCTCATTACAATCTCAACCAATGCCCTATTATTTCGGGAGCATTGTCTACACAAGGAATTGATTAGATTTTAAGAAACCCCTTCAAATGAATGAGTTTTAATGGCTGCCTTGTTTATGACAGTTTTGAGAGAGCCTATTCAGCCCATACTCTTGACTTGCCCCAAAGTCACTCAAGTACTTGGGCACAAGAAGGGCTTCAATGGTACACGAATATGGTAAGAGAATGGAAGAAAAAGCTCATAAGAGCAGGCTGAATACTTTATCTCTATTTTTCCCTTTCATGGACTATCATACAACTCTTTTTCACATTACCAAATGGATGGGGCAAAAGGACTCTTACCTTCTTTGTTTGTATCTTCTCTTGATCTTCAGTTTGCTTTGTGTTCTCATGCTTTGGAGCATTCACCATAGTCTTCAACTCTCCCTCCATCTTCCATAGGTGTGCAAGCCAAAAAATGTGCCGCAAAATGCGAGTTGGACTCCTCTCCTTCTTCCACACAAAAAAGAGTTCATATAGATCATATACAAGTCATATAAGTCCTTTGCAACTATTACTCCATGTCACTTGTGGACCTAGTCAACTTTGGAGTGCTCTTGACAAAAATTGGATCTTCCAAGCTAATGAACTTCATAAACCAATGTGACATAACCTGTAAACTATCAATTACCACTTGTTGATCAAGTTGAAGGTCCTCATATACACTAGCATTGACATTTTTCTTGATACAAACTGAAAATTGCATGTCAAGTTACAAAGGAACTTATGAGATTTGATGACATCTAAGACAAATGTAAGGGAAAATGATTGAATTATGTATGAAAGTTTCTTATGTGGATCCTAATGAAGTTCTTCTACAAACATAAAAACTCCATGTTTTATGCCATGAACAGAAAACCCTTTGACATTCACCCCCTCCTAACCTGCACATCCTCCGACATGTGCCACTTCATGAATTTGCAGGTTAAGGAGGCTCTTCTTCTGACATATCTTCATCTTCATCCTCTAAGTCTTCTTCTTCTTCCTTGTCTTCAAGTAGATGACTCACATCCAAGTCATCAAGCTCATAAGTAGAAGACTCTCTTCATTTGAAGAGCTTAATACGTTATCGGCTAAGTAGATGACTCACATCCAAGTCATCAAGCTCATAAGTAGAAGACTCTCTTCATTTGAAGAGCTTAATACGTTATCGGCTATTGGTATCTTGATCATGGTCCCATCCATTTCAGCCAAAGTGTAAGTTGTTAAGATGAGCGGATCTAGAGCATGGCTATGGCGGCTTGTAGGCATAGAGTGAACCCATGATTATGAAAACAAAGACACTTTTTGTTACACAAGTGAATTAGATTCCAAGATGGAAGCTTGGACTCATAAACACAATCTTGTGTATGATTGACAATGACAAGAGACTTAACTGAAAGTACAAAGCATCATGACATTGTATTCATTTTCTATATGAAAAGTTGTAGTCAAGTACAATGCTTTATAGTTGTTGGATGGGTAGCAATCTTCCCTCTCTATGCATATGGGATTACTGTAGCCTACATGTCCTAAGCCCAGACTACCTCATAAAAAGAGGCTACATTAGGTGTGATTGCAAATATCTCAACATAAGTAGCATTATCATGTACTACCTTCACCACATATGGTCCAAACCATCTCTTGGCTAGCTTCCTATGAGTACTATATTGATTGTCTAGGCTGCTATCATAGACAAGTACCCAATCATTCTCTTGGATAGCTCTTGGACGGAGTCGATGACACTTGTCAAACCTCTTCTTATTCTTCAACCTCACTGCCTTCAGCCTTTCAATGGCTGTCTTGACATCCTCTGGCCTTTTTTCAAGCTGCCTTATGCGCAAAATCAGCAGCTCTTCTCTATTTTTGCCTTCATCCCGAGGCAAGATACTCCATGTGATAATGGACTCCTCAATAGGCACAATAGGTGGCTACCCATGCATTAGTTCAGCCGGCATATAACCTGTCACTGCACTATGGATAGTTCTATCAGCCCATAATGAGAATGGAAGCATTTTAGGCCATTCTCTCATCTTCCCTCTGCAAGACTTTGCCAAAGCTTTGAGAATCGGTTGATGACCTCTTTCACTCTTACCATTGCCTTCAGGATTGTAGGCTGATGTAAGAGATAGCTTGATTCCCAATTGAGCAAAGAAATGCCGAGCCTCATCGGCATCCAATTCTCCTCTATCAGCAGTTACTTTGGCAACATATCCATACCTACAAAACACTTCTTCAAGTGAAAATCTACAAACAGCTTGAGTGGTCTTTGTTGTCAAGGCTTTACCTTCCACCTGATTTGTGAGATCTTCTCTAGCAAGCACTAGATATCTCATGTTCCAAATTCCTGTAGGCATGGTTTCTAAATCAATAACCCATCTGTAATGAATGGATAAAGGAAAGATAGGCTAAAGCCCATCTCTATGCTTAACCATAGAGTACATTTGACAAACATGACAAGACTCAACAAAATGCTCAATGTCTTTATACATGTTTTGCCACCAAAATTTCTCTTTTATTTTGGCAAAAGTGCCCCATATGTCTCTATGGCTAGCCAATAGGCTTTCATGAAATTCTTGCATGACATGTCTTTGAGTCTTCTTTTCTCCTAAGACACGAACAGGCACTCCTCCTTTCTTCTTCGCATGCCTCCAAAGGTAGCCGTCTTTGAGAAAGAAGCCATAAGCATTTCTCCTAATTCTCTTGAACTCTTCATCGGTCCAATCTTCCTTCTTTGCCATAGTGCTCAAGTATTGGCCAATTTTTAGCCAATCATCTGCATAATTTTCTTCCATAAAATGAGAACAAACTAAAACAAAGCATTGAGCATGTTGTCTTTTAGCTGCCCACCGTCTTTCCATGGTTGTTTCTTCATTCTTTGCTGCTATAAATTCTGTTACAACAGCAGTACCTATTGTACTTGCTGTAATTAATGATGTGTACCTACATTTATGACAGTTGTACCATCATTAAGAATAGTTGTACTTGCTTTTTTCTGATTTGAACCAATAATTACAACATCATTTTCAGCAAATATAGACTATGTTACTTCCTCATCCATCATCTCTTCTTCATCTTTATATCTGGCATGCGAAAGCATGTCAGCAACTAGATTATCTCTTCTTGCAATATATTTTAAATCAGGATTTAAGGATTTAATATAGGCTATCCATCTTAGCATAGCTATGTTAGGAGTGGAACAATTGGCAATCATGCCCAAGAGTGGAAGATAATCTATTTCAACTACTACATGTGCATCCATGAAGTACTCTCGATCACACTTTAATGCAGTTACAACTCCCCAAAGTTCTCTTTTAATTTGAGCATACCTTCTTTGACGTTCATTAAGAACCTTTGCTCCAAAGCGGATTGCATACATGTTTCCCTCAAGATCATCTTGACCAACAACCCATCCTATCCCAATAGGACTTGTGTCTACCGTGAGTATGATAGGCTGTCCATTAGAGTAATCAGCCCTCTTCAAGGTGGGGTCTGAAATCAACAATTTCTTCAATTTTCGAATAGCTTGAGTACGCTCTTTTTCCCACATAAACCTTTGGCCTTTTCTTAACAATTGATAAAGATTTTCAACAACATGAGCAAAGTGTGGGATCTAAATAAGATAGAAAACACACGCTTCAAGAAATCTTCTCACCTCTGAAACATTTGTGCATATTTCCCGCATTTTGCTGATGGCATCAATCTTGATTGGAGAAGGCTTTCGGCCATATGGGCCACACATATGCCCAACCACAAGAACTTCTTCAACTCCAAAAACAGATTTAACTCCTGAAAGAGTAAGATGGACTTCTTCTAGTTTAGACAAGATTTGAGCACAATCATTAGTATGATCGGAAATAAGCTTGCGGCATCCAAGCTCATTGAGCTCTTCATTCTTCTCATGAATTTCACATCCTTTGATCGGTACATCATCAAGGAAATGAAGAGTAAGTTGGGGAATATAATCTCTCAATACTTTGTGCATGGACTTCATCATGTGAGCCATTGAACTTGTAGCTCCTTGGGGTAGAGTACACATGCGGACTAAACCAAGAGGCGTCTTCATTGTGGTAATGTCTCGGCTTTCCAAAGCAAGCTAAAATTGGTCATAGCCCGAATATAAATCACCCATGGAATAAATTGCTCTACCTGCAAAAGCCTCAGCAAATTCATCAACAATTGGACCCGAACCAACATTTCTAATAGTGACTTTATTGAGAGGCTATAAATCTTGAATGGATTGCAAAGATCCATTCTTCTTAGGCATGGTAAACCATCAGTTAGAATACGGAGCTGAAGATAGCTCCAATATTCGCATCTTTATCTTTTTATTTAAAAGCTCCAGTAACTTAGGAAAATGAGCCCTTGGTACTGGAATTGGTTTAAGATTCCAAGGGATGTGTGGGACTGTGAAAATCACCATTGGTGCCACAACACTTGGATCCACACAGCCAATTTCATGAGGCTGAAATGAAAAAGCTTTTCCATGTTTCTTCAATATCTGCATAAAAGATTGCTTTTTAGCTGGCAAGAGAAAAGTGTCTTCGCTAATTTTTAGCTCCCGTAAGCTTTCAGCTATAAATTGGTGACGAATATCTTTGGGGTCACGAAGACTTGGTTGTTTGGATGCCCTTTCAGTCAATCCCTCACTTTCGGGAGGTAATGGAGTTGCCACCGTCTTGACCTTCTTGTCAACTGTCTTGTACTTTGTTTCTACTCTTGCCTCATCCCTGTTTGGCTGTCCAAAAGCTTCATGATCAACAAATTCTTGAATTATGTCATAAATATCCAATGTGTATACCTGTATGGACTAATTTTTCAGCCTGATTTTCTACATGAACAGCTGCGTATTTCAGCCAATGTATCATTATAAATCAGCCCATAAAATAGTCCTGAAATTTCTTCATTTTCAGCCAAAACATCAACTTGCTTCAGCTTCCATTCCACATGACACAAATGCTTTCTTTCAACCCTATTCATGGCTGAAAACTATTTATAACTGTGCACACTGTTGGCTGTAAATACCTACAAATCAGCCTTTAACATAGCCCCCTTCACATGTGGAGGCAAATTTTTATTACATGAAGCATTGCCATAGCCTCCATTTATAGCAATGCAGCCCGAAAACCCTTAAATTCTCGGGCATTAGGAGGCACAGGATGATCTCTCAATCGATCTCTATTCCAGTGATGATTTACACAAATAGTCAGAAATTAGACAGCTTTGTCATTATCCTTACTTCTTATCTGAGCATAAGATGAACCATCATCAAGGGCCTTTGTCTCCAAACGAGACTCAAAAATAAAAGGTTGACCAAGAATGATAGGATAGCTACAAGAATCTTGAACAAAGAAATGAAATTCATCTTTTACATCACCAATAGTAACCCGTACATAAGGACATGCCGCATAGAGATCGCTAGAAGAATTATTTGCTGCTCTCATGCACCATCTTGGGTCCACATCTATGGGCCATCCGCCATTCTCATAGAGACTTCTTGACATGACATTGATCTCCGAACCATGGTCTATAAGGGCAATGCATGGAGTCTCTCTTTCTCCAATCTTGACAACAGTTTCGATAGTCGCCCTTGCCCAATGGGTACGGGAGTAGTGACTACTTGGAATAAAATGAGCATTAATCTCTTCTTGCATGTTGTGAAAACGAGCTCCTTTCTTATGCATGGGCTGCTCTTTGGATTGAGAAGACCCCACCATAACATTCTCTGCAATAGCTTCTTTAATTTCAGCTTCATAGATGTCTTCATCTTTGGCTTCTATGGCTGCAATTAATTCTTTGATTGCCTCCAATCGAATCCCTTGAGTATTCAGCTTCTCTTCATCCTGCAAATACACATGAAGAGCTTGTAAAAAAACATACATAGATTCTTCAGTTTCTTCACCAATATATTTTCTTTTCCGTTTAATTACATCAATTATTACATCATGAAATCCTCATTTTGCAATTCTGAGAATTTCACCCAATGTAAATTCAATTTTGCTTTTGAGAATCCTTTCTTCTAGGACCCGCTTGAGATCCCTCGCAGTCTCTATGTTAGACTGTAGCTTGTAGTAGCCGCGATGTTTGCCTTTTCTCTTTCCTTCCATCTTCTTTGCTTGTGGGGCATCTTCCATGACATGCTCTGGCGGTGGTGGTGGATTTTCAGCAGCCTTCTGCTGATCTGGTTTACTTCTTGTCACACGTTTGGTTGGCCCTGAAGAGGAGGGACCGGCAACATCTTCTTCTCTTATTATCTTTTCTTCTACCATAGCTTCTTGATTATTGATTTCAGCCAACTGAGCATTCCATCCGGTTCTACCTCGGATGCATTGACTGGCAGTAGTCAAATATTCTTTGGACGCCTTGCCTCGCTCCATGCGATCTAAGGCTTGCATCCACACTTTAGATTTTACATAAGCTTTACATGCTTTAACAATCTCATTGGTTGGCTCAATTTGGAGCCCGTAGGTAGCTACATCAACAGCTGCATAGGCTGTTCTTGTTGCCAAATCCTCTAGTCTTTTCTTCATGCCACCGTTATCGAAATTTGGCTCAAGAGGAAGCCTAGTTTCGATCGCATGAATTTTACCATCCTTCCAAAAGACTAATTTTTGCGCCTCAGATTCACAGAATGCATTGCACTCCCTCTTATCATGCTGTAGGCTGTCACACCAGATACAACGTCTTTTGAAGCCTTCTCGTATGGGTCTTTGGGCAGCTATCCACCCTCTTTCTTCCACTTTCACATAAAGCCTTTCCACCTTGGAATTAATATCCGTTAGATTAAGATGGAGATCCCGCATACTCTTGATCAACTCGTCCATGACATCCTTCTTTGAAGGTGGAACAACAGGATTTCTTGGTTGCTCGGCCATAGAAATAGGAGGTCGAGATACAGGAACATGCTCTTTTATGGACTCAGATGGTGCAGAGGTAGAACCCCACCTTAGACGCATCCGCTCTCTCCGAGCAATCATATTAACTACTTCAGTGACATCACCCCAAGTAGTCTTCAATCCCGTCTCAGAGTCAGGATCTTCAAGACGATCAGTTAGTTTCTCTTGAAGAAGACGATCTGCAGCCTTCAGAAACAATTCAATCTTCTGGCTCTCCATACTTTGCTGATCATCAGGATCTAGGTGAGCAAATTTGCTTTCAAATTCGCGGTGAAGAGCATTGGCAGCTAGTCCCTTATTGGGCCTTTCAACCCATTCAGTGAAGTTTTTCTTCGTCATGAGGCCAGAATCTTCAAGGAAGAATTCTTCTCGAAGAGCCTTCTTGAATGCAGATCATTCCACATCTTTCTAGAAAAGACCATGAATCCAGTCTTGGAGGCCATGCACGGCCAAATGGGCAAAGTATCGACTCCAAGCATGATGAGGGACCCCAAAGAAGACCATCTTGTCAATATAGAGGCAGATAAAAGAGGACACATTTTGCCCATTAAATTGCTTGAGCTCCTGCCCAACTGCCTCCAAAGATTTAATGGTAGTAGCATCACTCTACTCTTTATCTTGCCTCCGTTGTTGCTGCAGTTGCATTTGCTATTGAAACTGCAATTGTTGTTGTTGGTTCTCTTGCATCAGACGAACCAACTGCTGCAAGGCATCTCCTCCCGAACCTGATGATTCTCCCATTATGCTTTCTCTTCTGCAGCCGACCTTCATGTCCGATTCACCACTGTCATCATGTTGGGGGTTGAAGGTCTACCACTGGGGTTTAGAGCAAAAGAGGAGTGAGAGATTCAAAGGGGAGAGAGGAAAAAGATCAGGGTTTGATGGATTCTCGGGTTATGGAGAGAGTAGATGAGATAGAGAGTAACCAATATCTTTACATAGCTGTGTCATACAAGTTTACCATAATAAACTTGGATCCGATTACATCAATAACCATGAGGTTTATGCATAGATCTATATCAGATTTTTTTCCATTTCCTACAACAAATTCAAGCTCTAATGCCCTCCATTTCATGAAGATACATGTATTGAGACTTCAAGATACAAGGTATAGAGAGATAGAACTCATTACAACTAACATAGAGTCCAAACGATGATTAAAAATGCATCAATAGAGCCACAAATGTACTTCAGCCCTGCATTAAAATAGTAATTTCCAGCTCTCAAACTTGACTCAAAAATGTATACAAACTCATGGGAAAGTCTCTCATTACAATCTCAACCAATGCCCTATTGTTTCGGGAGCATTGTCTACACAAGGAAGTGATTAGATTTTAAGAAACCCCTTCAAATGAATGAGTTTTAATGGCTTCCCTGTTTAGGATAGATTTGGGAGAGCCTATTCAGCCCATACATTGGCAAAAATCACCTCTTGACTTGCCCCAAAGTCACTCAAGTACTTGGGCACAAGAAGGGCCTCAATGGTACACGAATATGGTAAGAGAATGGAAGAAGAAGCTCATAAGAGCAGGCTCAATTCTTTATCTCTGTTTTTCCCTTTCATGGACTATCATACAAATCTTTTCCATGTTACCAAATGGATGGGGCAAAAGGACTATTACCTTCTTTGTTTGTATCTTCTCTTGATCTTCAGTTTGCTTTGTGTTCGCATGCTTTGGAGCATTCACCATAATCTTCGACTCTCCCTCCATCTTCCATAGGTGTGCAAGCTGAAAAATGCACCGCAAAATGCGGGCTGGACTCCTCTCCTTCTTCCACACAAAAAAGAGTTCATATAGATCATATACAAGTCATATAAGTCCTTTGCAACTGTGGACCTAGTCAACTTTGGAGTGCTCTTGACAAAAGTTGGATCTTCTAAGCTAATGAACATCATAAACCAATGTGACATAACTTGTAAACTATCAATTACCACCTGTTGATCAAATTGAAGGTCCTCATATGCACTATCATTGCCATTTTTCTTGATACAAACTGAAAATTGCATGTCAAGTTACAAAGGAACTTCTGAGATTAAATGACATCTAAGACAAATGTAAGGGAATAATGACTAAATTATGTATGAAAGTTTGTTATGTGGATCCTAATGAAGTTCTTCTGCAAACAGAAGAACTCCATGTTTTATGCCATGAACAGAAAACCCTTTGACAACGGTTTGTCTGTTATTAATTATTACGTATTTTCAGGTATTCTCATGTGTGATTTTTACTCTTTTTCCATGTGAACTAGCCGTGATCTCCTCGAAATTCAACTCCGATTAGATAGCCTTATCCGACTTACTCCCCTGCACAATTTTTCTTTTTTCTCCATCATGTTCTGGCCCACCATTTTGTATTATTAATTGTTCTATATGTTTGCATGCTCGTTTTTACTGTTGTTTCCATGTGCATCCAAAGCTCTATTGAAATCTCACAATGATATCCCCACATTAATTTCAAATCTTCCTAACTTCTCGCAAAATTGACTTGAAAGAACTCTAAATCATTAAAAAGAGAAGATCTCAAGCAAAATGATCCGAGGATCGTAACTTGACATTTTTCCAGATTGCTAAGGATTGTAGCCATCCGTACGAAAGTTATCGTGTGAAAGAGAGTTGTGAGCCATAAGTCAAATTTGACTAGATATATTTTAAACTTGGCAAGTCAAATAATTCACAAAGCTTTAAGCTTTAAAAGCTTATAAATAAAGAAGAAGGAGAAGAAGACGTCATGAACAGACCGTTCCCCTTCCCCCCCCACCCTCCCTTTTTTAAATGGGAAAAATAGTGCCATGAAGACCCCAATCTTGGCATCTCTAATTCTGAATCAAAAAGTATGATTTCACCTTCAGTAATTCAATAATTAACTCTAGCAATCTCCCCCTTTTCTCAGTTCGAAAAGAGGCTTGGATTGAAGCAAGATCATCCGAGAGCTAGGTGAATGAGTCATGGCATCTCTGGCAGCCTCTCTAGGCCTCAAATATCAAATCGCCTGCATATTCATTCCTAATGTTAAGCATGTTGGTCCAAGATGTAAGCAAACTGACACCAAAGTGTTATTAATATCTCATGCATATCCATTCCTATGTAACCCATATTTGTTCCTAATCCTAAATACATTGGTGCAAGATGGAAGCAAAGATATTATTAATATCTAATGTTATTTTTTATTTTCTTATTTAATTTTAATTATTTATCACTATTTATTTTTAAAACATATTTTTAAAAATAAAATATAAATATTTTTTGCAAAGTAGGATTAGACGTTGTGATGCTATTGTAAGCTATAAAGCTTTGGTATGTATTTAGCAAGTAGGTTAAGTTCTTTCATATGAATAAAGATTGAGCTATGAACTTGTGTTTATATAGGGAGAGTAATAAAAGTCGTTAATTATTAACATTAGTTAGTTTTTACTCTAGTTAGTCTTTAGTTAGTAATCTTACTAACTTATTGTGTGGAAATATTGCACACTAGGGTTTTTTACACCCCTTTTTAAGAAATACCACCATGCCTTGGGGGGAAGATGCACTTGATTGTACCATTCATGTACATTCCATGGCATGAGGCTCACTTAGGCTATACTCAATAAGAATTAGAAACATGAGCACATGAGTGTGCACCCTAATTGAGCACACACTATTTTGACACTTCACAAGGGGACATTCTACCACTATAAATAGGAACCTTGGGGTTAGTGAAAAAGGAGGAAGGGAGAGTAGAGGGATGCATAGGACTTCAACATATGCGAGAAGGGTTTGATTTCATTGTTCAATCATGAGTGCTTGTCAGAGTGGATGGGCAAAGTGAAATCTATTATGCTCTTGACAGGTGAGGATTTGAGAGGATTAAAGAACTAAAGATGCATAAAGTACCTAGCACAGTGTAGGCTAGGCACTAAATCTTCATTTGCATTCATATTTTCTACATGGGCATTGGGTGTATGAAGTGCAAGGATAACTTCCAAGTGCATGATCAATACAAGCATGAGTGTTTGAGCAATGTGGTACATTAATGGTATGAGCATGGCTTTTTTAGGTGCACGAAGGGACATGAAGGACACCTACCATGTCGTCATTAGAGTGAGGATCCAAGTTTCTTTTCCATCGAATGAGTTGCAAGAAAGCGGGGGAGTGTAGCATCTACTTTCAACAAGACAGGAGAGGTTAAGAAGAGAAAGTGTGTTTTGCTTATGGGAATATTTATCTACTTATGGCCATAGAGAATTTGGGGTGCCTATTATAGTATTATTTTCTTCTATTTGGGTGGTTAGTTCAGGCCTACTATATGTGTATAGCATGGACATATCAAGTATAGGTGTGTTTGGGTGTGTGATATGTGCTTGTTGTGTATACATACAAGCACTATCAAGTATTGTGTGTGTAAGTGTTGGTCTCTTTGTGCTTTTGTTTTTTGGGGGACCTCTAGGTGTGAAAAAGTGCAAAAGGAGGGTCAAGAAGAGAAAGTGTATTTTGTTTATGGGAGTATTTATCTACTTATGGCCCAAAGAGAAATTGGGGTGCTTATTATAATATTATTTTATTCTATTTGGGTGGTTAGTTTAGGCCTACTATATGTGTTTAGCATGGCCATATCAAGTATTGGTATGTTTGGGTGTGCCATGTATGCTTGTTGTGTATATATATGAGCGCTATTAAGTATTGTATGCATAAGTGTTGGCCTCTATGTGCTTTTGTTGTTTTGGGGACCTCTAGCTATGAAAAAGTGCAAAAAGGAGGCTTACCTACAAGAGTCTCAAAGGGAATATATGAAAAAAAGGATGTGGTGTGAAAAAACAAAAGGTGGTGGAGTTTTTCAAGCCGGAGTCAGAAGGAGGAAGAAGGGGGAGCTACTATTTTTGAGAGGGAACAGAGGTGGAAAGAGAGAGGCCATGCTATAGGGATAGATCCTCTGTATCTTTTGCAAACCTTATTGTGTATGTGAGGCAAGCTACTTTAGTGTATTTTGGTTAGAGTGTCTTAGAGGCAAGGTGATTTTGATCGAAGACACTAATGGAGGCTCCTACATGATGTGCAAGGAAGCGTATGCTATGAAGAAGCATGTTGCATATTCTTGCCATGATAGAAAATCAAAAGGGCGGATCTGGTAGGTTAGGGAAGGCATTGTAGTAGGAAGTATATATCAACAATTTGAGTGGATTATTCCCAACGTTAGCAACTCAAGTGACTCTTGAGAAGTGGCAGGGAAGATGACCATTGCATCAATTTAAGAGGGAGTCTTTAACCTACCCGGTGGGAGTAGTAAGTCTGAAGATTTTTTAAAGGACACACTAGTTTGAGCACAAGGAAAAGGAGCCACTAGTTAGTTTGGCCCACGAATGGAGTCATGGTGGAGAATGAATGCAGCAGCCTGCAAAAACAAAGCCCCAATAGGAGCTCGTGATAACTGAGAGGAAACTAGGAGCTGATAATTAGACATTGTAGCATAAGAAGGAATAAGAACATATTGTCCAGCCTTGATGAACATGAGTTGGAAAAATGGAGCTACACTTAGCATGCAATGAGAAGATTAATAAAGAGAGAGAAGTGCATGAGTACAAGTTCGAGCACTATTGGCTATGGAAAGGAAGAAAGTGAATTAATAGGAGAAGGGAGGTCAACATATCTAGAGAGGAAGGTGCTAGTTAACCTAACTTTACCCTTGTGTGAGGTGTTGCAACTTAGTCTATTTGAGGAGCAGTGAGAGGAGCTCAATATATGGATGAGGGATTTCCTCAAGAATCAAAGGTTTCCAATCTTCAATGGCTATCTTCTTGCCAATAGTAGGCAACTAGTGTAAAAGGAGATATGAATACCAATAGCAAGTTCTTGAGTGTTGTGGAGGGAGTAGGAAGAGTGTCTATGGGATATCAATTGATTCAAAGCTAAGATCCCCAAGATGTTTCCACCAATCATGTTTCTTCTACTTCCGAAATTGAGACCACATGTTGGGCTTCCTTAAGGATTCATCTATTAAAGACTTACCCTGTTTCTTTGGAGTCCTCATCTATACACATTGCTTTGCTGCATTAATACTTAAATATGTCAATGTGATAAGCTTTACGATGTGTTGTAGCATTGGCCCCTTGGTGCTAAACACATATGCAAATGTAGATGAATGAAATGCAAAAGTGTCACAAGAACTAGTTGGATTAGTATTTTGTTTCTTCAAACTGTGCTATCTACTTTTTATGAAGAGTTGCATTACCGAAAGCTCTTGGGAGAATAGAAATATAGATTATATTTGGCAGCTCTAAGTTAACTACTACATCAATGTTTATAAAATTTTGAGTAATATTGAAGAGTAATGCATGATATAATATGTCTTTGAGTAGTGGTAATTAAAGAAGAGGCTAGTATCTATATAGAGAATGTAAGAGAGAGAGGGGGGTGTTGGGGGGGGGGGGAGAGATTGTAGTGGAACCCTAGATCATAACATGCACTTCCTTGTTTGTTTAGGTGAAAAGGTTTATGTGAGTCCTTAGATAAGGCAAATATAAAGCTACAAGAGCTGGAGGCATCTATGTTTTAGTACAAACTAAAGCTTAAACCATAGGCATATTGCAATAATTAGACCTATTTATTAACACAACTACGAGGGATGCAAATGATGTCATGAAATGGTGAGATACTAGCCTAAGGTAATTTACATAATAAGGTGTTGATATAGCCTAGTTGGTCATGAGAACCTGCTGAGCTATACCAAAGGCGACGAACAATAAGAGAAGAGTGACGTAAGTAGAGAAATTACCTATAGTAATTTTGAATACAAAGATATATTAAAGCTTAGATCTCAAGCTTTAGAATATTTGAGATATGCTAGAACTTTTGTGTGGGTTTTCTTAGCTAGTATGGGGTTTCTCTACTTGGGCATTATACTCTAAGGTTGGTTTCTAATGGCCAAGCTATCTTTGAGCCCTAAGATCCTTAGCATTTCTTTTCTTTGGGTGGCTTGCTAGCTATTACTTTCCCACACTAAAAGTCCACCTTATTTTCATTGGCTACATGTTCCCATTCGTTGAGGGTCACTGAAGCTGGACCCACCACGTTGGAAGGTCTTGCCACATTAGGCATGCTGACCTTTTTACAAGGAAGCATGGTGGATGGAGAAAAAGAAAGGGGATAGGACTTGGGTAAGTTACTCATGAATATGTATGTGCATCATGTGGGTTCAAAATAAGGTATTTTTAAATTACAACTTTTATACATTTTTTACATATAGAAGTATGCAATATAAAGGGTTTATTTAGAGATTGAATAGAAAAGGATTACGTTTTATTCAAGAAAAATTCACAGATAAGGATATTTATAAATAGGCCTTGAACACAGGTGATGTAGAGAATATACATATAGTAACTTCCCAGAGGGATAGGACAAGGCAAAAATGTCTATTAACTTCATGAAAGTATTTCAAGAATTTTAGTGTTTACATTCAGTCCCACCCTCTACACTCTTTTTCTTTTTGCTCCTTTCAATCAAACATCCTCGAGCTATCGCTTGCCTCTCCTTTCTTTCTTTCTCTCTCTCTCTCTTCTTCTTATTCTCTCTATGGCTCTCTCTCTCTCTCTTCTTCTCTCTCTCTCTCTTTTTCTCTCCTATGCATGCCACTCTCACTAGAAATGGCTCATCTCAACATGGCTTCACTCTTTGCTTCCCATGCTCTATTCTTCTCGCCTTGGTCTCTATTTATAGGAGAAGGGGAGGGGGAGGGGATGGGATATTTGTAGATGTCATCACCATAATTGAGGTGTCACAAGGATAGGGATATTTTTTTGGAATCATAGGAGAATATCAACTTGTCAAGTTGTGGCATAAAGAATGAAAGAAATTTTTGGAAGAAGCCTATGTGTCATTCTGAATGAAAGAACTTTTTGGAAGAAGCCTATGTGTCATTCTCATGTAAAGTTTTAGTTGGATCTGAACTCTTCCCTTTTAATGAAGAGTTCTACTTAGAATTGAACTCTTCTTTTCTTTACTAATTCATTGAATTTTCTTTTCTTCTCTTTTTTATTTACATGTATGCCACAAATTCTCATGTGTTTTCTCAATGAGATCAAGGAGATGTTTGCAAGTTGACTCATTTACATGCATATAATAGGTTTTTTTTTGGGGGGGACTTGCAAAAAGTAGGCTTTTTGCCCATGTTCTTATGTGTGCAAATAAATGCATATCCATATGTGCCTAAGGATGAGTTTCCATGGAGAATATCTACTTTTTTATAACAAGTAGGTATACATGTGTTCACCTGCATGTAAGTGAACACGTGCTCATGCATGCCTAAGAAAGCACCCACGTGGAATTTTTTAAATCGCCGATAGAGTATGTTACAACTTTCTTGGGGTGTATTTTTTAGCAATGAATCTCTGATTTGTTGAGCATGCTCCTCCTAGGCCTTAATTTTACCATATTGACGAGTCTTCATTATAATGCAATCCTATAGGATCCCCTCTCAATAAATCGGCTATAACTTGAGCAAGGGAACTTCAATTGCCAATATGTTTGGTTCAAATCTAAGCTTGCAATCCCCTAAAGATGAGAATTTATGGTATAATGCATTTAAAATAAATATCCCATGAATCGATTTTTGAGTCTGAATTGTCCAATCTTGCACCCTATTTTGACATATAAGTGCCCTATTTCCACATGTCTAACCACAATCACTTTTCTTTGAGGCTACCATGCCCCAGAGGAAATTGAGTAAGACCATTATGCAACTTGTACCACTTGTAATTCACCTCCAATGATAAAGGATGTACCCATAAAGACATGTATAAGCCCTAGAGTTCTTGTAAATGCCCTATTTTAGCTTGTTTTGGGGTGGTGCACCTTTGGCATATGATAACTCTCTATTAGTTGTTGGATAAGGGTTTTTCTAATACAAATTTGATTATGGAAGTCTTCTAGGAGTGTGACACGATTCTCCATCATGATTCCATCTCCCACAATTGGAGCAAACTCTTCCCCAAAGCTCCTAGCATCCAAGTGGCAAGTGGTTGCATCCACAATGGATATAATAGAGTCCTAGATTTGAGGCATTCAACTATCCTCATTAACTCTTATTTATCTCAACCTTGCTTACTCTATTTGAGTTTTGAGGCATTCAACTGTCCTCATTAACTCTTATTTATCTCAGCCTTTCTTGGTCTATTTTAGTTTTCTCAAATAGATTTATGTACATATTACTTACTTTCTCAGAATACATCACATGATATTACATTAAAAAACATATCAATGTTCAAAAGGAAAATTTTGGGAGTCAATAAGCCTTCAACTCAAAAAATCAAATTGATTCATGCGATCATTGTCTTTATGGTAGGTAGACACACACTTCTCATAAGAAGTCTAGCATTACACGTATGGATGAACCTCTCATTCTTGTTCATTCTGATGGGTGTGGTCCCATGCCCTATGTTTCTAGGTGGTGTGAAGTAGTTAGTGAATTTCATTAATGATTATTCGCATAAGGTCTAGGCATATCCCATAAAGCAGAAATCAAATGTATTAGCTACCTTTCAACATTGGCTTACTCTTGTTGAGAACCAGTCTGGGTATAGGCCAAAATACCTAAGGTTAGATAATGGGGTTGAATATGTCTTGAAAGCATTTGAGTAGTTTTGCAAGGATAGGGGCATTTAGCATCAATTGACTACCCCTTGTAGCCCACCCTAGAATGGTGTTGCAGAGCGCATGAATAGGATGATTCAATAGAGAGTCCATAGTATGCTTTGTCAAATAGTCTTATTGCATCATTTTTAGACAGAGATAGTTACTATTGTACACTTGACAAACAGATCCCCATGTAGCACTACCATTGGTTGTTAGGTTGCAAAGGAGGTATGGTGGAAAAACCTCCGTCATATGCTCATTTGTGTGTTTTTGAATGTGAGCCTTTTTTTGCCATGTTCCTAAGGACAAAAGCAATAAGCTAGATTCTAAATTACTGAAATGCATCTCTCTTGGTTATGGGGATGCGAGTGAGATGGGCTATCACCTATGGGATGCACATGCTAGGAAAGTCATCCAAAGCCATGATATTGTTTTCCATGAGGAGAATATGAATAAGTAGCCTAAGTAGGCAGTTAAGGTATGTAGGGTGATATTTCAAGGGGAGCTCCTATTACCATATAGATAGCTAGAAAAGCCTATAGTAGTTGATGTTCCAATGCCCCATGATCATGATGTTGGATAAGATATACAAGCCCCACAACATGTTTTGAGACAGTCTACTAGAGATAGACATTAGCTTAGTCGGTTTGAGCCATCAATAGACTATGCCATGGTTTTGGTGAGTCCCTTACTTATGAAGAGGTCATTAAAAGATGATAGTCACTCTTGGTAGAGGACCGTGCAATCAGAGTATGACTCGTTACTAAAAAACCATACATGGGATTTGGTTTCTTTGCCCAACGGGAACAATGCATTGCCATGCCAGTGGATGTATAAGTCGAAGAGTATCCCTGGATGCCCCAAGCCAACATATAAGGCTAGATTCCTTACTAAGGGTTTTAAGTAGAAGCATGGTGTTGACTTTGATGAGATCTTTTCTCATGTAGTCAAGATGACTGCCCTACACTTAGTATTAGCCTTGGTAACTCAATTAGATCTGGATCTTCATCAGATGGATGTAAAGATGACTTTCTTACATTCACGGAGGTTCACTCATAGGAAGAAGACATGTCACCTCCGTGCAAGGACTTCTAAAAAAACCCTTATTAATAGTCCCTTGTATGCCATGGAGAAACCAATCTATGGAGAGAGGTGATCAAATGCATACCTCCCCTTCTTTTTTCCCTCTATCCCCTCCTTAAATTTAAGTTCAATATAGGAAATTAAGAGGGGTCTACCTCTAATGTATACACTTAAGTGCCCCCTTCCAAAAACCGTCCTCCCTTACACTCATGTCATACCATACAACATCTATAGTGAACCCCCTGGGCTTACATGGGGACTTGCATGATGAAATTTATATACATTAGCCTAATGACTTTCATGAAAAGGGCGAAAGAACATCTAGACTTGTCCAAGTTGAGAAACAACCTTTATGGTCTTAAGCAGGCACCTAGGGAATGGTATCATAAGTTTGATGCATTTATACATTCGTAGTCTTAATCTCATAGTGATATGGATTTGTGTCTCTACACAAAGAAGTCTTGTGATGGCAGCGTTATTATCCTGGTACTTTATGCAGATGATATATTGACTCTGGAAGAGCTCATGATGAGCTAAATGCTTTGAAAAGCCAAATCAAGAAGAGATTTGAGATAAAAGGCATGGGATAGGTCTCATATGTCCTTGGGATGCACATCACGTGTGATTGCTCTAAGGGGCTCCTTTACTTGTCACAGAAGGAGTACATATAGAGGTCCTTGAGCAGTTTCATATGCAGGATGTTACACCTATCAGCTATCCTTTTCCTTCTCATGTAAAGGTTAGTCAAGCGGATTGTCTACAATTTGATGAGTAGAAGATTGAGATGGCCAAGAACCCTTATGCATCCACAGTCGATAGTTTGATATATGAGATGATAGCCACTTGTCGTGACATACCATTTGCAGTAGGATTTTTGCACACTAAATGGCTATACTTGCTGGTAGGCACCATTGGATGTTGTGAAGAGTATAATGAGGTACCTTAAAGGCACTACAAATATGTGCATATGCTATGGTGGCCACGGTATAAGAGTCATGGGATACCATGACTTTGATTATGTAGAACATGTAGATAGTAGGAATTCCACCTCTGGCTATGTCTTCACCTTTGTTGGAGGTACTATTTCTTGGATGTCTAGGGCGCAAAAATGCACAGCCCTATCTACTACAGGCATTTAGGCTTTCAAGGAGGTTCTATGGTTAGGCCATCTAGTAGCAAACCTTGGTATTACTAGTGTCATCTCTACACTGCATTTAGATTCTATGAGTGCTATTTAGTTGGCCAAGAATCTGGTCTTCCATATGCAAAGAGGTGTATTATCACTTTATCATTGAGGACATGTCCATTGAGCTTGTCAAGTTCTCAACTGACCAAAATCCTGTAGGTCTGCTCACTAAAAGTCTCTTAGCAAAGTGTTTTTCCTTCCTTCAAAAGATGATGTGCATTGGATAAGATGACATCTTTTCTCATCCTATTGTATTTTATATGCATTTGTATTTTGTTACTTTTTTCTTGTTCTCTCCTCACTAGAGACACATTCACCTTTAAGTGGGAGGTTGTTGGGGATAAACGCGCATGTGTGTATGCCTCTTATATTTACTTCACACATCGTGACTGTATATCTATAAACTATAGGTGGTGGGCACTCATCATTGTTACTTCATTCTTTATTCTTTCAGTGACTAATAGAATAAGGGAGTTTGGTCATACATTGTGATTGTTGGAGTTTTCACATATGGTGTCTCTTGCTCTCTTGCGCCATAGCTCTTACTTTGCTCTTGCTTCCACTTGTGTGCTTCCATTCAAGATCCACCTTTCAATTTCATTCCAAATATTTCTAGTATTACCAATATTGAAAGGTAGATTTATAGTATAATCAATATTTTTTAGAAATGAAAATGAAAATTATAATGAGTATTGAGATATTGATATATAATATAGTTAATATTACTAGAAGTCATATATTTAATATTCAAATATAGATCTATAACAGTAATCATTTTAATATTGCTTATATTCCAAAAAGATATCTAATGTTAGTAGAAATAAAAATGAATATAAAAAAGGGTTAAAATGAGGAGAAAAACCTGAAAATAAAAATTAGACAATAGATAGGTCAAGAACAAAAATAGTATCAAATTATTAGGAGTGATAGAAAACATCATGAACTTCCTAATAGCCGCCATTCACAAAGAAGAGGAGGAATTGCACGAAGGAAAAAGAGGGGCTGTCGCGAAGAGGAGACGAAGAATCCATCCTCGGGCCTTTGTGTTGAGTACATTGCCTCCTCTTGATTTGTTCTAGTTCTTTCTTTTTTTCTTTTGTTTGTTTTTCTTGAGAATGAGGTGCATTGAGGGAGAAAGAGAGGAAATGAGAGAGGGAGAAGAAGAAAGGAAAAGGAAGAGAGAACAAGAGAGAGAGAGAGAGAGAGAGAGAGAGAGAGAGAGAGAGAGAATAAACATGAAAGATAACAAACAAAGAGAGAAAGGAGAGAGAAATGGAGGTAGAGAGGAGAATGGGTGAGAAAACATGAGGGGGTGGAGAGAAACAAAGAGAGGAGCAACAAAGAAAGAGAGAGAGAGAGAAAGAAAGAGAAGGGGGAGAGAACATGAAATGAAGAGCATAAAGAGGTCGATAAATTGTATTAGGTTAGTTAGAAAACTAAAGCTACTCTTCGAGCAAAGGGGGTATTTAAATTGCCCATGGATTTTTTATACACAACAAAGTGGTCTTGGTTAGCTAAGAAAATTCCATTAAAAATGTGAAATGTTAGATTAGGTCAAGTTAGGAATGATCGAATGTCAACTATCCTAGTGTGTCATCCTAGATCCAAATCAATATTATTTTAGGGTCCTAAGTTGAGACTATACCTTATTAACAAAGCGAGGACATTCCTGAGTTGTATGTCTCCGCTTATATTGGTTTTTTTACATATACACTTAGTCGTGGTTGATGCATATTACTCCCCCTCATTTTTCACTCTCTTTAAACAAATACAATGTTCTACTTAAGTTTGAGAGATGATAGCAAAGTAGTTATCTAAAGCTAATATTAGATAACCATGGTAGGAGACTATAGTCACGATTAAGGCTTGCTTTAGGTTGATCCTTGTGGGGTTGAGATGAGCTTTCCCTAATGAGGTAGAATTAAGTAGTTTGAGGTAATGCAATTTGATTATTACAAGGGAGTTTTGAGTGGAAGTTACATTGATTACCTCTTGATAAATTTGTGCCATTAGGATTTGGTGGATAGACATGCTACAAATATAGATATGCACCTAGATATGACTATAGTCTCTAGATTTGCAAGGCCATGCACTCTCTAGAATTTGGATGAAAAGGAATCAATTTGTGCACACCTTAGATTGACTTTATGATCTTTGTACATTATGAAGGTGTTGGATATAGAATGGGATTTATTGCTTTATCAATGCCGTCTTCCCTATATTAGAACCAACCTTAAGTACATATAGTGGATGGAAAATCTAAAAGTTTTTTAATGTCTATTTTGAAGGAATCTATGGTTAACCATACTATTAATGTATCTAATTTCCATGAAATTTCCATGGGTAAATCTTTATAATAGGATTCTTATCATGATGTAATGTCTCTTAGCTATTGGAAAAACTTAAATAATAGATGAATCTTTTCCTTCTACTTGTGTAAGCTCAATAGCTCCTAAAATTTATGTTAAAATGTAAGAAACCTTATATAGAATATTTATAATGTATATTAAACTAGTTCGTTATGTGCTGTAAACGAAGACGTTTCAATTGATATTAATTCTATTGAGTTACAAGAGAAGAAATCCCTTCTCAAACAAATTAAAAAAGAAAAAGAGAATGAGAACAAAAATAAGTTGTTTGTAACATAGACAAAATGGAAAACGATGATGGTTATGATGTTCAATATCGCGAGGCGTATCTTAATCAGCGTGTTCTCTCTTAATGCAAGCTGGCAATCAGATGAAAGCGTCGCTTGTCTATAGAACACATACGATGCTTTGACGAGTTCCAATCAAAGGTCATTGATCAGGCGATCTCAGACTTTGAGAAAATTGTAAGAAAAGTGTGTATCAATCATGCCTTACATAAGCAAACTAATTGAATATCATATATAAAAACATTAGACATGGCCGTAAAATTTATACATGGAGGTGAAGTCTCATCCCAATCACAGGAATGCACCTATTGCCGCCAATTAGAAGAGTTTGTGGGCATGCGATGGATGGAGTGCATGAGCCAATCCACCACTTGGAAGGCACAACTCAGTCTATACCATCAATACTAGAGGAGACATGTAGCCTTTTGGACTTCCTGTAATCTTGGAGCCTAAGATGGAGGCAAGGATTGATATATTGATGCCCATGGATGTTGAGAAATCTAATCCACTAAGAGAGGAAGCATCCATACCATTATATGATGGATACCCATGATTGGCGTAAGATATGTTAGGTTTGTACTTGCCTCGATTGGTGGGCTAAGCTCCTAGGCATGTTGCTCTTCTCCTAGCTTCTACTCAAAATCCAGCCCTTCCTCTGGAGGTTGATCCTATGGGGTCTAAGCTGGAGGTGGATGTGATCGCCGGCTTGCCTCAAATATTGGCATTGTTCTTTTCTTGTTAACGGTGGAGAGAGCTCGCTCGTACATGTCGTACTTTAAGGCTTTGGTGGTCAATTCTAGCTTCCTTTTCATCCTCTCTCCGGAATCCTTGCCCTTTGCTTTTGTTACCTAGATCACTGTGCCCAAGAAGGCTTTCCACTGCTCTTTTGAGCTTACTTTTGCAGATTTGGCCCTCTGGCCTCTACCAACACTGGCTCACATTCAACTATGGCCAAGTGCTCAGTAAGTTCTCACAGTCATTCAAAGTTTTGCTCTTCCCACTTTTTGGCCCTCTCTTCCAACTCCTCCTTGCCTTTCTACATGCTTTGAGACAGCATCATCACCACTTGTTGTTGTTCATTACACACATCTAGCATGTGTATTTTCTCCTTGTTCCAGTGGTTCAACTGCTGCTCGGCTATCCACTGGGCTTGTTGTGCCATGAAGAGCTACATGGAAGCTTTCGTCAGCCTCTTGAATAGATCTCCATTACTCTGTGTGTGGGCATCTTGGTTTCCTTCCTGCCTTGTCTTTTGGATTTGGCCACCATGGCTTTTATCTCCTCCACCTCTTGTTTCAGATATTCCAGCTCCTCTTGCTGCCTTTGGGTTGCTCACTCGATGGCTTCTTCCCTCTCTTTCTCCAAGTGTTTGATCTCCCTTTCAAGTCTACCTTACTCCACCAACTCTAGGGCAGTCTTCTTTTTCAAGCCTTCTATTTCCTTTTGGTAGCTTTGTGCCCTCTCCTCTATTGTAGCCTCTAGCTCTTTCATAGCCTCCAGGATGTTGTTCATATTCCCTTGCAGCTCCTCACCCAACTTTACTAGTTCCTCATTGAGCTATTATAGGCTTATACAGCTCTATTTCTCCTTGGCCCACTTTGTTTCCCATTCTCCCTCTTCTCCTTTCTTGGCTTCAAGCTGCTCTTTCAAATCTTGGATTTCTCGTTGATGCTTTTTGCCTAGCGGGTTGCTTCCAACCTAAGTGCAGCTGAGGCTTCTCTTTCAATCTCCACCTTCTCGGCCTATTGTTGCTCTCCTCTCCTCCTTGGCCTTCTCTAGCTGCGTTTTAGGAGCTCTTTGACATAGTCATCATACGTTATGGCAGTAGGTATTGTAGGGGATGTTGTAGTCGTGGAGACCTATAGCTTTTGCCTCTTGGGATCTTGCCTTGATTTAGCATCGACCACGACCAGCCTTTTGGCTCTTGCAAGGAGGGGCCCTGCTTCCGAATCTAGAGCTATCTCCTACATCTTTGTCACCAAAAACTGCATCATGGACATCAGCTTGCTCATGTCCATGACGCCTGCAGTTTCTTGGGCAGTTGAGTCGGTCGAAGTGTGGGACATGAAGATTGGGGGGCGAGGGTGCATTGGGGCCTTACCCTTGCCCGTTACTATTGGACTGCTTCAATTTTTTAGGCCTTGGCACTGCTGCTTGGCTTTCCTTCCCCTCGAGGGCTCATGGTGCTTGGTTCTTCCATGCACAAGGTCTCCTCCACTAACTTGTGTATGGCCTCGGCCATGTCCTTATCTTCCTTTCTTCTCGACTTTTCTGCCTCTTGCTCTGCTTTTCTCTTTCTCTCATCTTCAGAACTCTTGGACTCTTTTTGGGGCCTCCTCAACTCGGCCCATTCCTCCCTCATCATTGTTTCTTTCATCTCCTTCTGTAGGTTTAATGGGGTTCCCTTTTTTCGCACCTTCTGCTCTCCTTGAGCGGACTGCGTCTCTTGCTCTTCCCTATCACTTATAGTCCTTTCACTGGACTGCATCTATTCATGGTGAGGCAATCGGTCAAGGGTTCCCCCCCACTCCCTCTTCACCTCCCTCTATGTCCTTCAAGGCCTCCTAAATCATGGCCATTAGGATTCCACCGAACCTGATGGTGGATGCCTTGGAGGAGGACTTCTTTTGAGTTGATCTTACTATGGAGGCCAGGGATTCCCGTCTTGTCACTACTATGTTGGTTGTCAAAGCTTTCACTCAGCTTTCAATAGTTTTTCGCATGAAGGTGTTCCAATATATTTCATCTAGGGGTCCAACTACGATGCTCTCCAACAATGACTCCCTGATTCTGTTCATAAGGGCATTGTACCTTTGACTAGAAAAGAGAGCATGGACCATCTTTGCTTGCAACATGATCTCAGGATTTGGGATGTCCACTAAGCTTATCCCATCCACTGTGCATACAATGGCCTTGTTCATCTCTAGAATGCTATACAAGTTCCTCTTTGGGCTTTGCTTTGTCTTGCTAGTCAAACCTAGTGTCTTCTCCACCATTGCAAGGCTCAATTCCACCTCTACTTGGTGGGCTTCTTCCCCTTTCCTGATTGTCACCATGTCATAGTTCCTTTTGGCATTGAAGCTCCTTAGAAATTCTGCACACTTGCCATATTCGATTGACTGCAAGGTGCTCTTCTAGGGGTTGGTCATAGATGGTGGTCAACACCATATAGGAGGTTGGAGCTACATAAATGGGGTCATACTCCGAGGTTTTGATGCCCCGTCATTGCTCAACTTTAGTCTGCTTTGGTATCCCTTTAATTCCCATTGAAGTCGGAGAGCATACCATTTCCTCAAGAAAGAGGAGTTGATGTGTGAGCGAGTTTTTTTAAATCCTCGATGTCTCTATCTGTGGCAAGGAAAATGATCTTGTGATATGACATAATGAGGTGTTGGTTTCATGTGTGTTCTTTGGAGACCTCAATGGAAATTAGCTCGTTAATTGTGTCGAAAGCCTTAATGAATACAAATTATGATTCTTCCCAAGAGTAGGAGAGTACACACTTCCATTGCTATAGCCTCATCCAAAAGACCTAAATCTAGTATCTCGTAACTTTTAGCAAGTGTCATAAAGGTAGCATCCAAGTGTCTAAGGCAAGCAAACAAGTCATCCCCCGTGTTCTCAGTGAAGTCCATGGCCAAGGTTAGAATTGATCTCTGCTCATAAGAGGGTCTAAGGCATACATAGGTGGTTGAGGTTTGACTGAACTAGAGAGTTCAGTAGAGCAGCACAGCTGATTATTGCAACTTGAGTTGCTTCTGTGATTGTGGTTGGGTCTCTTGTTCAATAGGGTGGCTGCTAATGGTGCTTTTGAGACCTGAGGGGCACTAGTAGACCTAGGTTGAGACAGTTTGTTAGTAGTGGGTTGTGGTTTTGGCCTATAAATTGGTTTAGATTCTGCGGGACTAAACTTCAGAGGTTCTAGGGATTTAGCAGCCTGAGTCTCTTGTGGTCTGAGTGCCGATCTGTCTTGATGTTTTGTGGTCAGGCTTGAGGGCGGCGTTTGAATAGGGCCTTTGACCGTTTTGGCCTTAGGTACCCAAATCCAGGTGTTTCTCTCATAATAGCCTTGCGCTTGCAATAAGGTCTTGGGGACCCATAGCGGCTTGACTGTATGTCGATGTCTATGGTCTCGTCTTAGCTTCCTAGGTTTTGAGTGTGGGTCCTTAGCATTGCGAGGCCACGGATGCATGCTCCTAGGTGGTAGGTTTTGATGTTTAGGCATCCATTGAAGCCTTGGTTTGTGGGCCTCAGCTTTGGCTCTAGTGATTTGCTCATCTTGGAGTTTGGCGGGTGGTGACAAGTCACACCCCCTCCCTAGACTTGATGGTGGGGTTCTGTACTGGTGGCTTTGCAGAATTTGAAGGAGTCACATAGATCTTCTGAAAGAAATGACTATACACACGTTGCCTATGGTGAGGTGAATACATTGGGACTTGTAGTTGACATTGCAATGAGCTTGCTTTTTAAATGGGCATCCTAAGAATGAGTCCATACCTGCATCTTTAATGTTTTGGTAGCACATAAAAGATCATTGGTATGCTCTCAGACTTGATAGAGATTGCAATTTTGCACTTTTCCAAGAGGGCATATGATCAATCCCTAAATGGGGTGAGTTTGGCGTTAGTGGGCTGTAACTACGATTTGCCAATTTGGGTCCAATGCACATGAGATAGGACATTAAAGTCAACTCCCTCATTGATTAGTGCATTAAGGGTGGTTGTGTGCTTGGCAGTGATAGTCATGCTTAGGTAAGGTGATTCTATCATTTCCTCATCCTCATCTTCAATCTCCGTAATTGTGGCCACTCGTACATTGATATGAGGCTCTAGCATTGAAGGCTCATGTAATGGGTGAGTGGGAGGGTAATACTTCTTGATGTGACCTTGCCTTTGAAGAAGCATATGCCCTCTAAACTTCATCTTCTGTTTATAATCCTTGATAGAATACAAGAGTACTAAGTCTCCTTGTTCAAAATCTCATTGTTTGACATGCTTGTCAAACCCCCTCATTTGCATAAGATTGCATTTGCCACTGAGTGGGGTGTCTTTGCTTACATAGTTATGCCCTTCGGGTTGACTAACGAGCCACCTTTCAATGCCTTATGTCTATATTTAAAGACATGCTCAGGAAAGAGTTAGAAGTCTTTGTAGACAACTTCTGTGTTCACTCAACCTGGAGAGAACACTTAGACAAACTCCGAGCAGTCTTTGAACGGTATCGCCTATATCATCTCTCTCTCAATCCCTTAATGTGCCAGTTCTAGGTAAAGCATGGATGCATCCTAGGGCACGTGGTGTCGAAGAATGGCATTGCCACGGACTTTTTGAAAGTTAGGTTCATTGTTGATCTTCCACCCCCAACCAACTATAAGGGAGTTCAATGCTTCTTAGGACATACGGGGTATTAATGGCGGTTTGTGCTGAATTTTGCATTGATTGCTAGACCTCTGTACAAATTGTTGATATATTCGAATGGACTAAAGAATGCCAATGACCATATGAGGAATTAAAAAAGACTATGACCACAAAATCGATTCTATGAACCCCAAATTGGACCATTACCTTCCACGTGCATATTGATGCTTCAAATTTCACTATGGGGGCAATGTTGTGCCAACCTGGTGAACATAATCTCGACTATCCAGTGAGCTTTGCTAGCAGACAACCCACTGAGACCGAGATGAACTACTCGACAACAAAAAGAGAAGGTTTGGCCATGGTATTCACCGTGAAGAAATTTCGGTATTATTTATTGCCATGCCTGTCACTTTCTTTGTAGACCATCAAACCTTTCTATATTTAGTAAACAAACCTTGTGCTACAGGATGCATAGCTCGATGGCTCCTTCTACTTTTAGAATTTGACTTCTCCATGGTTGTACAAAAAGGAAAGTAGCACTACATGGCTGACCACATGTCACGCATCCCTATGGGAGAGGCCGCTAGACAAGGCATCACTAATGAGTTGCCAGACACGCACTTGTTTAGCCTATCCAATGAGAGAGATTTATTTCGAGCCAACTTGATGCCATATTGGGCAGATGATATAGTCCAAGTGCTTGAGCATGGACTACTTGAATGACCGATAGAGAAAGCTCGACTTAGGCGACTTATCCTCAAGATCCAACCCTATCACTTGATAACATGCCAGCTATATAGGCTAGGGCAAGACAGATTGTTACGTAGATGCATATGCGAGCATGAGATGCACAATGCGCTTCTCAAAGGCTCACATCGGAATTGCTGGAGGACAGTTTAGCGAAGATATGACAGCCCGCAAGGTGCTGCAATCTCAATTGTGGTGGCCTACACTTTTTCGGAATGTGGCACAATTCATTAAGCACTATGACAAGCATGTCAAAGGTCTCGATTCACAAGGATCAAATGGAGCTAACCCCAATAATTGCACGATAGCACTTCTTCAAAAAATGGAAAATTGACTTCATAGGACCCATTAGTCCTGCGGCACAATACTCAACCCAAGTACATCATTGTAGCCACTGACTATCTAACGAAATGGGAAAAATCAAGAGCTACGAGAAAGGATGATGCTAGAACGATTGCCAAGCTCCTATGCTTGTTGTAGAGAGATGGCCGCTGTGATGATGTTCATTTAGCCTCCAGCCATTAGCAGATCTTGGCTCACGTTAAGTTACATGGACTGGTGGTCATGGATTGGGGTAGGGCTCATCCTCGCAAGGATAGACCGCGAAAAGGTGTATAGAAAGGAACTACACCTTGCTTATATCATCAGAGATGTTGGTCAAGGCTTCCCATGGTGGCCATGAGGGGTGCATGCCCTCCGCCCAGAGGTGGAAATGGTCACGCAACTTCTAAATATGTGGTGAGAGGGGGACCGGATGAGCTTAGCCTGTTGACCCTAACTCTTCTACCTGCGCTTGACTATTATTGCTTGTGTATGTTGATAGTGTCTATACAGGGTCACAAAAGTCATTGTTTATTTATATATATATCCATGAATCCATGTCGCTTCATGAGGATAAAAACTAATTATAGAACTCCGGATTGTACTGGAGCGTGGCACACGCATCTAGTACTCGTGGCAGCTTACTCAATACCGATAGATATTTTGCAACATTGAGTAGTATGGAACCTTGTCCGAGTCTACTGGCAACATATAACTCCTCCTCAATGAGAACCTTATCAAACAGCGAGTTCTCTTGGCTAGGTTCATCTAAGTCCCTACCCCGAATGGTAGTTAGCACTCGAAGGGAAGTTGGTGCCACATAGGTTGGGTCTCTTTGAGACCACCATTTGGCCAATCGCTCCTCGGAGACTGTCATGATCTGGGCTCCTAGTTCGGGCCATTGCAATGCAATTTCCATACCAACGCTGTTCAAACTGACTTCGGCCCTCTGATAGTCTCTTTAGTTGCTCTATCTCTAAGAGACTTGGTTGACAGAGCACATCATTGAATGTGACCGTTAAGCGTAGTTCATCGGCTTCCTCGCCAGAGATGAGTCGCATGCATTCATATAGGAGCCTGTTATAGTGCTCGTCAAGATGTTCTTGCTCTTCCCAAGATAAGGGAAATGGCAAGTATTCTTTGAGCTACTCTTTAGGGAATGTGCCCATGTCGGCAAGGACATAGACACGTGCAAACACCTTGAGCTTAGCATCCAACTCAGTTAAGCATTCTGCGACACTTCTATATTCCACGAGGGCTTGCTCGGTTGCTATCTCATGCAAGGTTCTAGGAGTTTGCCTAGGCTTTAGCATAGCTGGGGGCTCAGGCCTAGATGAGCAAGATTGGTCAACGATAGGATTGCTTATGCTCTCGGGGATTGTGCATTTTTCCTGAGGTTTTGCTGCTATTTTTTCATGGTTCTCCTTGGATGTTGTCGTATTGCTGCGCATTCGAGGTGTGAAATCCACCCAAAAGTTGTGTGTGTGGCATTTGCTACTTTGTACATACTTAATCGATGTGTTAGAATTGTTTGAAAGAATGCAATATGAGTGCATCAACATGGATATCACCACTTATTTATATATTTTGAGAGCTTGTAGCAACATAGGAGCTGTCAGTAAGAGCAGTCCCTTGGCAAGGTGGCACATATGCCAAGGTTCTATCAATAACTTTGCATTCTCTGCAAATGGCTTGTATTTAGCGAGTGTTGGACTAGTTAGCTATCTCAGATTTTGATTTCAAGACCGAACAACTAATTTGTGGAGGCAAAAGTTATTTTGGTTCCCTTCTTTGCTGATCTTGAAGCCCAGATAGCAAGTATGTCTTGGTTGGAGGTGAAGATGACCTTGTTCAGGTTTGGAGTATAGAGGATCGTGCTGTTGTTGCTTGGGGTGTAATGATTGATGGATATGTGACATGTGATGATTACAAGATGGTTAATCAATGCCTTCAGCTTATGGAACAAGAGGGCCTGGCACTTGATCATCTTATATTTACATGTATACTTACTTCTTGTATCCATGTATAGGAAGTGTGGAAGCATTGCAGAAGCAGAAAAGGTTTTTGATAAGCTATTTGAACATAAAACTGTTGCATTGAATGCGATGCTTTGAGTGTATCTGGAGCAAGGTCGAGAAGATAACGCTATGCACTTTTACAGGCATCAAGTGTAGCAAAACAACTCCAAGCTTTAAAGATTTTTTTGGAAAAACAGGAAGACAAAATTAATTATTGAGACACATGCAAAGGAGAGAGAAGGTGCTGAAGCAGCGTACAAAGCTGAACTTGATGAAAAGAATCAGTGTATTTGGAAGTTCAACGAACACATGTAGAGTTTTGCAAAGGAGCCCTGGTCGAAAATGGGTATATGAGGCTGACATTGTGACTCATGATGAATAGCTGAAAGACATGATTAAAAAAAAGCCGCTTTTCTGGGGAGGAAAGCCAATTTGGGGGCCGAAGAAGATCAGAGCGAGGGAACACGAGGATACGAATTGGAATCGGAGAAAAGGGGGACTCCTTCTTTAGAGAGAGCTGAAATCGTCAAGGGGGGCAAAAAAGGAATCAAAGATGGTAGCAGGAGACACAGGAAAGCTCGAATGAAGACGTAGGCCGAGTGTGACTCTGAAGGAATTCAATGAAGCTAAGACAAACCAAAGAAGAGTGTAATGGGACGAGGCTGTGAGGAAGAAGATGACAACAGTTACAAAAGAAGGAACGAGTGAAGATCTGAAGTTTAAAACGGAGACTTCGGCAATCAGGAAGCTGCAAAGGTTGTCGAAGATGAAGAGGAAGAACATTGAAGCTTTCAAATTGATGCAAACGGGTAACGGGATTGCAAAGCCTGCAGAGGACACTGCGGCAATTAACGAATGAAGCATTGAAGAGCTTTGTGATTTTGGAGAGGAAGAAACGAAGAAAGGAAGTGACTTTGATGAGTTTGGGATGAAGGTTGTCTAAAACCCTTCCCAAATTGGTACCCTTCACAGGTGTGGACTGTGGAAGAGGATCGACTTGCTGGAGCTATGTTTACGTGAATCCAGGCAGGAGGGCGATTACAGAAAAGCACTACTATGGTCATAGAAGGGACTATACTAAGGCTGCAGTGGATTGAAGAAGTCTAGGATGATTGACTGTGCTTCGAAGGAGAGAATCGTCAAGTTTTGTCAATTTTTATCATCCTTCCTACTTGTGTCATCAGAGTGCTCATCGTCAGAGGTCGAGGCACACAGTTGACATTCTGTTGGTTGCTTGATGAGAGAGCAGAATAACATTTAGGACAGATCTTTGCAATGTTGCTGGAGGCTTCTTATCTCAGCGGATTCAGGGAAAAACCATATAGGAATGTGTTGGCTGCTGGACATCATGGAACAGGGGCAAGTACCTCAAAGCATGAATATGACTAAAGATTGTGAATATGCTTCAATTGTTCTGGACAACCAGGGTTGCAGACTCTCAGATGCTACATTATGTTCTGTAAACTGAGTTTTATGTAGCTGGTAAGAGTGACAGTTATGAGCTTGATTTGCTCAATCAGTTATCTTTTCCTTGCTGATGCCCTGGTTTAGGTTTAAATGCCTTTGAATCAGTTCAAAGCAACATCGACACGGCAAAGAAAATGCATGTTGCGCAAGTTTGATCTTATCACAGTTCTATTTAGAGGAGAGTAATGTATCTTGGGAGGCTTGTGACAGAGTTTTGACTGTGCAAGAGTTGTGTACATCTGTGCAAAATTGCACCAAACCTGGTTGGCTGTTACAAAGTTTTATCTATATAATAGAGCTGAATGTATCTACAAAAACTATACCTGAATACAAAGATGCCTTCATAATCCTAATCCAACCCCTTAAATCTTACTTTAGATTTCCTTGTTCCTTTGGAAAAGACAGGCTATTTATATGACATGTGTATTCGTCAAGTTGTTTATTAGAGATGCTCCCATTCAGAAGAGATGCTCCCATTCAGATGTAGCTGAATGTATGACACATATTATCTAAAATTGAACTTTCAAATTGAATCTGATCTCGCTTGATTGATCTTCTATCCTGAAATTAGTCAAGGTCCTCTGTGGTCGCGACTTTGCTTTCGTAAACCCTTTGACATCTTTGGTGAACCCGACGTGAAAGCGTTGCAGAAATTTCAGGATGGGAGATACTTCAGCATCTATTTCAGCCTCTTCTACAATTCCAGCTGCGTCCTCTACTTC
This sequence comes from Lygodium microphyllum, assembly GCF_053477565.2. Taxonomy (NCBI): domain Eukaryota; kingdom Viridiplantae; phylum Streptophyta; class Polypodiopsida; order Schizaeales; family Lygodiaceae; genus Lygodium; species Lygodium microphyllum. The sequence continues at coordinate 129,531,452 of NC_141155.1, forward strand.
AGCTCCATCAATGACTGCTGCGTCAAGTACTTCAACAGATGATCTAAAGCAGATTTTGCAGAATATGTCCATGTATATGCAGCTTCAAAATCAGCAGACACAATTGTATATGCAGCAACAGCAGCAATTGCATCAACAACAGTTGTCTCAGCAAAGGCAACTATATTCAGAGCAGGAGAATGCAAATAGCGCGACTAAGGCGATTGAAGCAGTTGAGAATGAGAAGAAGCTATTTGATGGTCGTAATGTTTCAGCATATTTGAAGAAATATGAGATCAAGATGGGGTCTTTTGGAGTTCCAACTGGACTTATGAGTAAGTACTTCCTTCGTCTTGTCACACCCGCCTTGAGGGCAAAAGTGACTGATCTTTTTATTCAAAATTCACATTGGCAAGATTTTAAGAAGGCCCTAAAAGAAGAGTATTTCCCTGAGGACTTTGGGATGGCTACACGGCGGTCATTTCGAGAGTGGGTCTACATGCCAAACAAAGGTCTAGCTGCTTCAGAGTTGATTCAGAATTTGAAGAAAGGTATAGTCAGCTTGATGCCATTGAACAAAGAGCATTGGATGTTGAAAAAGTTGAGCTTTTCTTGCAATCTGCAGATCCTGCTCTTCAGGAAGAATTGGGAGAGCTTCTTGAGGATCGCACGAAGCCTATGGGTCTTAAAACAGATTGGCAGGATGCCCAGGATGCAGTCTCGACTTTGACCAAGAGGAGGATATGGAAGACCCACTTACAGAATGGTTCTATGACACCGACACCATCGTCTGCTCCTATGCCTGCTTCTATCCCTGTTATTTCTTCTCCTCCTCAGCCAGTTTCTTGGCCTATGCCAGTGCCTACTGTTTCTACTCCTCCTATTCCTCTTGTTCCACGACCGATGCCTGCACCTTCTGCTCCAAAACCATCCACTCCATTAGTGCCTACCTCTCTTGATGACATAATCAAAGGCATAACGGATTTGACACTGGAGTCAGTTAAAGCGGAGTTGGTGGGAAAATTGAAAGAGTAGTTTGCTTCGACTGCGCCTACTATTTCTTCTAGTGTTCCTACTGCACCTAGGAGTGCTCCTAGTGCACCTAGGAGAGATCGGAGATGTATTTGGTGCGATAGTACGGACCATCAGCATTGCAGGGATTGTGAATCTTTTTAGGATGCAAGGAGGAAGAATTTGGTATTTTGGGGACAAGATGGTAAGATTTGGTTGACTGAAACAGGAGCTCGGCTTGCTACCAACTTTGGTAAAGGCAGAATGAAGAAGTTAGTGGATGACATGGCTACGCGTACTTCTTATGTGACAGCTAGAGGAGATGCTTCTTCATATGGAGTCCAGATTGAGAAGGGATCAGAGAATCAGTCAGCACTATGGACTTATGCTATGGAGATTGCAAACAAGGGAAAAATTCAGCAAACTGTTTTGACTAGTGCAGGCTCTAGCATCAGATCAGAGACAGGTTGGGATTCGCCTGTTGACAGGTACTCTATTTATGCCTACTTGGCTAAGTCTTAGGGAGCAGATGTACTTGTTGAGGAGAAGCGTAAGAGGGATGAAGAAAATCCAAGTGCAGCTAAAAAGACTAGAGGGGGTGAGTTTGTTACTCCACCTACTGCAGGACCGTCTTTGAGACCAGGGCCAGAACGACAAATGGAAGATGCTCAAAAGAGAGAAAAGAGGCAAGAACCTACAGAGAGAAAGCAGCCAGGGTTTAGATTGATGTTCGATATTGAGACATCTACAGACATGAAGAAAATCTTTAATGACAAGATACTTGGCAGTGAGGTGACTTTCACTATTTCTGAGGTTTTGGGCATCTTGAAAAGAGAGTTTCAAGATTAGTTTCAAGAGGTTCTGAAGAGGAAAAGACATGCATTGCCTACTACTGATACAAGGGAGTTTTGATTGGGGAGTTGGATGAGGATGAGGATGAGGTTTTGGTTGAGAATGCTTCTGTTTTTCCACAAATAGAGACGAGGGTTCAACCTATGCATTATGCTGAAACTGATGAGCTTGCCTTGATACCGCGTAGTCACTTTTCGCGGAGTCATTGGGCTAGGGCAACTACAGAGACGATGGTAAAAATTGGAGAGAAACAGGTGCCTTATGTTGGTTTGGTGGATCATGGTTCAGAGATTAATCTCATAGTTCGTGGAGTTTATGAAAGTAACAGATGGCCTATGGATGTAGAGCATGGGTGGCATATGAGAGCCGCCAACAACACTGCAGGTGATTTGTATGCTGCATGTCCCAGTGTCAGGGTTTCTATTGGAGATGCAGAGGAGGATTTCCATTTCTTTGTGCAGGATTCATGCTCTTATCCCATAATTCTTGGACAGCCATTCATCACAGAGATGCGTATGGAAACAAAGGTAATGGATGACGGATCTACTTATGCACGGATTCGCAGCAAAGATGGCATGAGAGCAGTACAGTTTATGACTGTGTGTGTGAAACATGTTAGAAATAGGGATACTCTTAGAGATGCACCTTTTCCCACTGTGAGGGATTCGGGTTTTCATTAGGTACCGCCGTTTCGCGAGACGACGGTGGTATAGAGTAGAGGAGATTGGAGTTCTCGCCTCCTGGCAGTAGTGTTTTCTCCTCCAGTTTTGTTGGGATTTCAGCAAACAGTTCGATGAGCTATCAGAAGATTTCTAGGTTGCCTAGAGCTGCCAGGCAGTACATATGCAGAAAGGAGAAAAATGTGAAAAATGCAGGAATTTTAGAGGATGATGAGCACATAGATGGGATGTATGACAGTATGATTTGTGCAGATACGATGACAGAGATGGGAAATATGCTGAAAACTGATATGCAGAGTTGTCACAGTAATGTATTAGTGCAATCCCTGGACATGTTTCATGAAATTGCAGATTTTGTCTCACAGATTGAGTCAGAGGCTGAGGTGATTCAACAAAAAGTGTTGAGTGCTGAAGAAATTCAGCAAACAGAGTTTTCGACTGATTATGATCAGCTTACAGAGACGCAAAGGGCTGAAAAATTTCAGCCAACAGAGTTTACTACTGAAATATTTCAGCATCCAGAGTTTAGGGCTGTTTCTTTGCAGTCCATAGAGCAGAGGGCTGAGGATATTCAGCCATTGGAGTGCAGAATTGTTGATTTACAGCAAGATTTGAGTAATGCAGAAGAGCATAATGAAGCCAGGGTTGACAAGAAATACAAAACTGTGGATAAGAAGGTGAAGCCGGTAGCTGTACCGCTTCCACCTGACAGTGATCAGCAAATAGAGAGGGCTGCCAAACAGCCAATTTTGAGGAATCCGGAGCATATAGGCCATAAATTTTCAGCAGAGACTCTTGCTGAATTGAAAATTGGAAATGGTGATTTACTGCTACCTACAGAGAAGCAATGCTTTCAGGAGATCCTTGAGCGACATGGAAGAGGGTTTGTTTTTTTCCCGCATGAGATTGGATGTGTGAATCCTGATATTGTTGCTTCTATGGTGATCTTTACTATTCCTCATATTCCATGGAACCTCCGACCTATTCCAGTGCCTAAGGCACACCTGCCAAAGTTGATTGATTTGTTGAATGAGAAAATCAGGATGGGAATTCTTGAGCCTTCATCTGCACCATACTCAAATAGGTGGTTTACGGTTCCAAAGAAGAATGGTACTCTCCGATTTATACAGGACATGCAGCCAGTAAATAGAGTTACTATCAGGAATGTTGGTATAGGTCCAGTTGTGGATAAGTTTGCAGAAGCATTTGCTAGACGTGCCATCTATTCTTTAGGTGATTTGTATTCAGGATATGATCAATTTCAGCTGGCTTTGGAAAGGAGGGACATAACTACCATGAGAACTCCTATTGGGCTTGTTAGGATGTGTACCTTGCCTCAAGGTGCCACTAATTCTGTTGCGCATATGATGAATGCCATGCATAAGGTCCTTCGTGATTACATACCTCAGCTTACTATGCCTTTCTTGGATGATGTGCCCATTAAGGGGTGTGCAGAAGAAGAGAAGAATGAGAGTCTAAATGAGCAGGGATGCAGATACTTTGTGGCTGATCATATTTCAGCTTGTGAGAATATTTTGGCCAGGTTAGAAGAAGTGAACTTGACACTATCAGGTTAAAAATCTGTTTTCGGAGTGAATGAGGTTGTCATTGTTGGACATATGTGTGGGTATTATGGCAGGAAACCCTCACCTGATAAGGTGGATGCTATAGGCAAGATTACTGAGTATTGTTCTACCACCTCAGAGGTACGGAGATTCATTGGAGCTTGTGTGTTTTATATGATTTGGATACCTCATTTTGCACACATAGCAGATTGTTTATATCAGCTGCTTCGAAAGGGGCAGAAATCCTATTGGGATGAGAGCCACACTAGAGCCATGCGAAAATTGAAGAAGTTATTGCAGATTGCTCCTACTCTCAGGAAAGCGGATTATAATTGCGGAAGACCTATTGTATTGACAGTTGACACTAGTCCAATTGGCATAGGTTGGGCTGTGGGTCAAGATGATGCAGATGGAAACAGGTATGCTATTCGGTTTGGGGCGAAAGTCCTAAACGAGAGATAGAGGAGATATCCGCAAATCAAGAGGGAGTTACTGGGGATTGTTACGGCTCTCAAATGTGACAAGGAGTACTTTATTGGAGCTTCAGTTGTGGTAGAGACAGATTGCTTGCCATTGATTGGTATGATTACGAGTTGCTCTACTCCAGATATAGCTATGTTGAGATGGATTGCATACATCAAGTCATTAAATACGGAATTTAAACACATAGCAGGAAAGGATAATCCAGTGATAGATATGTTGTCTAGAGCCAGATATGATGATGAGGAAAAACTACTTGCAGAAGAGGATGATGCAGAAATTTCAGCCGCTATGGTTGATCATGTTTGCCATGTCTATGATGTTGTGGCTTTCATAGAAGAACTCTATGTTGGAGATTGGTTGCAGATTGGCAAGTACCTTAGTACACTAAGCAAAAGAGATGAATGGATAGATGAAGAGTTCAAGAAGATCAGAAGGAAAGCCTATGGTTATTTTCTCAATGATGGATTTCTTTGGAAGCATCCGAAGAAAAGAGGCGGATTACCTTTGAGGGTTGTCTGTGATAGAGGGACAGAGTTACAGGTGATGAGGGAGTTTCATGAGAGTCCTTGGGCTGGTCATAGAGGAGTGTGGGCTACTTATGAGAAAATTAAGGAGAAATATTGGTGGAAAGGCATGTATAGAGATGTTTCTCACTTTGTAGAGACTTGCAGAGACTGCCAGATGTATTCAGTAATGCGTCATCGAGATGAGCTTCATCCGACCTATCTGCTATGCATTCATTATAAGTGGGTAGTTGACTTGGTTACTATGCCTATGGGTCTATGGCAGATGAGATATATTGTTTTGGCTAGAGAGGATCTTACCAATCATGTTGAAGGCAGATCTTTAAGAACGAAGACCACTAGTACAGTGTGTAAGTTCTTATTGGAAGAAATTTTCTGCAGGTATGGCTGTGTGGGTAAGATCACTGCGGATCGTGGTGAATTGGATGCAGATGAAGCTAGGGAGCTTTTCTCTCAACTAGAAATCAAGTTAGCTCTAACCACACCATACAATCCAGAGGGAAATGGGAAGAGTGAAAGAGGGCATCCGCCGATAGTGAAAGCATTAGCCAAAGCATGCAGAGGACGGATTGGAGAATGGCCGAGACTTCTACCATTTGCTTTATGGGCTGATCGTACGACTCACAGTGTTACTACAGGATATATGCCTGCAAAGTTGATGTATGGTCAGAAACCGGTTATGCCGACTAAGACTTGTGCTTTGACTTGGTCAATTTTACCTTGGCAAGAGGATTTGTCGAGAGAGGAGCTCTTAGCTCTTCGGATTCGACAGTTAGAAAGAAGACTAGAGGATATTCAGCTAGCTATTGACAGGTTGAAGGTTGCTAGACTAAGAAATAAGGACAGGTTTGATGGCAGGCATCGCTTGCGGCCTAGAGCAATAGAAGAGGGAGACTGGGTATTAGTCTTTGATAGCAGCCTTGAAAATTAGCATACTGCACTTCGGAAGATGGTGAAAAGATGGTTTGGGCCATACATAGTCAGACATGTCTTTGACAATGCAACATATGAGTTGACAGAATTGGATAGGACAGTGCTTAGAGTGCCTATTGCTAGAAAAAGAATCAAGATTTTCAGGAAAAGAGATGATGAAGATTATGCATTGGAAGAATTTGCAAGAGAAGAGCAACAAGAAGAAACTCCAATGGAAGAGATAGATGATATGACAGATAATCTTGTTGATATACCGGAAATGCATAACGAAGAGATTGATCTGTTTGTGGATCTTGATGATAACGATCATGGGTAGTTGGCCCATCCGGAGGATGCGCAGGATTAGAGGGGGTGGATGTCGTATTGCTGTGCATTCAAGGTGTGAAATCCACCCAAAATTTGTGTGTGTGGCATTTGGTACTTTGTACATACTTAATCGATGTGTTAGAATTGTTTGAAAGAATGCAACATGAGTGCATCAACATGGATATCACCACTTATTTATATATTTTGAGAGCTTGTAGCAACATAGGAGCTGTCGGTAAGAGCAGTCCCTTGGCAAGGTGGCACATATGCCAAGGTTCTATCAATAACTTTGCATTCTCTGCAAATGGCTTGTATTTAGCGAGTGTTGGACTAGTTGGCTATCTCAAATTTTGATTTCAAGACTGAACAACTAATTTGTGGAGGCAAAAGTTATTCTGGTTCCCTTCTTTGCTGATCTTGAAGCCCAGATAGCAAGTATGTCTTGGTTGGAGGTGAAGATGACCTTGTTCAGGTTTGGAGTATAGAGGATCGTGCTATTGTTGCTTGGGGTGTAATGATTGATGGATATGTGACATGTGGTGATTACAAGATGGTTAATCAATGCCTTCAGCTTATGCAACAAGAGGGCCTGGCACTTGATCATCTTATATTTACATGTATATTTACTTCTTGTATCCATGTATAGGAAGTGTGGAAGCATTGCAGAAGCAGAAAAGGTTTTTGATAAGCTATTTGAACATAAAACTGTTGCATTGAATGCGATGCTTTGAGTGTATCTGGAGCAAGATCGAGAAGATAACGCTATGCACTTTTACAGGCATCAAGTGTAGCAAAACAACTCCAAGCTTTAAAGATTTTTTTGGAAAAACAGGAAGACAAAATTAATTATTGAGGCACATGCAAAGGAGAGAGAAGGTGCTGAAGCAGCGTACAAAGCTGAACTTGATGAAAAGAATTAGTGTATTTGGAAGTTCAACGAACACATGTAGAGTTTTGCAAAGGAGCCCTGGTCGAAAATGGGTATATGAGGCTGACATTGTGACTCATGATGAATAGCTGAAAGACATGATAAAAAAAAAGCTGCTTTTTTGGGGAGGAAAGCCAATTTGGGGGCCAAAGAAGATCAGAGCGGGGGAACACGAGGATACGAATTGGAATCGGAGAAAAGGGGGACTCCTTCTTTAGAGAGAGCTGAAATCGTCAAGGGGGGAAAAAAGGAATCAAAGATGGTAGCAGGAGACACAGGAAAGCTCGAATGAAGACGTAGGCCAAGTGTGACTCTGAAGGAATTCAACGAAGCTAAGACAAACCAGAGAAGACTGTAATGGGACGAGGCTGTGAGGAAGAAGATGACAACAGTTACAAAAGAAGGAACGAGTGAAGATCTGAAGTTTAAAACGGAGACTTCGGCAATCAGGAAGCTGCAAAGGTTGTCGAAGATGAAGAGGAAGAACATTGAAGCTTTCAAATCGATGCAGACGGGTAACGGGATTGCAAAGCCTGTAGAGGACACTGCGGCAATTAATGAATGAAGCATTGAAGAGCTTTGTGATTTTGGAGAGGAAGAAACGAAGAAAGGAAGTGACTTTGATGAGTTTGGGATGAAGGTCGTCTAAAACCCTTCCCAAATTGGTACCCTTCACAGGTGTGGACTGTGGAAGAGGATCGACTTGCTGGAGCTATGTTTACGTGAATCCAGGTAGGAGGGCGATTACAGAAAAGCACTACTATGGTCATAGAAGGGACTATACTAAGGCTGCAGTGGATTGAAGAAGTCTAGGATGATTGACTGTGCTTCGAAGGAGAGAATCGTCAAGTTTTGTCAATTTTTATCATCCTTCCTACTTGTGTCGTCAGAGTGCTCATCGTCAGAGGTCGAGGCACACAGTTGGCATTCTGTTGGTTGCTTGATGAGAGAGCAGAATAACATTTAGGACAGATCTTTGCAATGTTGCTGGAGACTTCTTATCTCAGCAGGTTCAGGGAAAAACCATATAGGAATGTGTTGGCTGCTGGACATCGTGGAACAGGGGCAAGTACCTCAAAGCATGAATATGACTAAAATTTGTGAATATGCTTCAATTGTTCTGGACAGCCAGGGTTGCAGACTCTCAGATGCTGCATTATGTTTTGTAAACCGAGTGTTTATGTAGCTGGTAAGAGTGAGAGTTATGAGCTTGATTTGCTCAATCAGTTATCTTTTCCTTGCTGATGCCCTGGTTTAGGTTTAAATGCCTTTGAATCAGTTCAAAGCAACATCGACATGGCAAAGAAAATGCATGTTGCACAAGTTTGATCTTATCACAGCTCTATTTGGAGGAGAGTAATGTATCTTGGGAGGCCTGTGACAGAGTTTTGACTATGCAAGAGTTGTGTACATCTGTGCAAAATTGCACCAGACCTGGTTGGCTGTTACAAAGTTTTATCTATATAATAGAGCTGAATGTATCTACAAAAACTGTACCTAAATACAAAGATGCCTTCATAATCCTAATCCAACCCCTTAAATCTTACTTCAGATTTCCTTGTTCCTTTGGAAAAGACAGGCTGTTTATATGACATGTGCATTTGTCAAGTTGTTTATTGGAGATGCTCCCATTCAGATGTAGCTAAATGTATGACACATATTATCTAAAATTGAACTTTCAAATTGAATCTGATCTCGCTCGATTGATCTTCTATCCTGAAATTAGTCAAGGTTCTCTGTGGTCGCGACTTTGGTTTCGTAAACCCTTCGACAATGTGACTGGTATAGATTTGTCACCCTGTTGCGACAGCATTGTATCCACTCTTGATTGGTTGCTGCGAGTTCTATTGCTAGTGGATTGAGTGTTGAAAGCAACTGTTGATGGCAACGGCTACTTTGATTTTTCAGAGCACACGGATGTGTCTGCGCTATTAGGAGAGATGTCAATGGGTTCATTGGTGGATGGACTTGATGCTTTATTCCCCAACTCTCCAGCGTTCTTGGTCTCAATGCTCTTCGGGTCCACAACCATCTGTCGTTGTTGTTATTTTCGTTGTTTTCTCCTCTTTTTCTTGGTCAGTGAAGGTGCATAAATTCATGACTCAAGACCCTGAACTAGGTCAGTCGTTGATGTGCTTGGTTGGGCCTCAACTTTCCCTTACTCTGGTGTGTCCTCATGGGACATAGCCGTGGCCTGCTAAGTAGCCTTGCTAGGTTGTGAGGGTACAACTACCTCCCTTTTTGGAGAGTCTAGCTCTTCCCTTCTGTTTAACTCCTCCAGTCTAGGCTTTAGGCGCTTTGGAAGTGCTGTAGTTGTTAATGAAGTTGGTTGCGACACCTCCTCCACAGGCAAACTACTAAGGGCACATTCCGCAAGGGGCATTGTCATGGCCAAGGGCTATGACTACTGTGATCCCTGATTTGAAGTAGTAGCAGCTAGTTCAGTGGACTTGCTACTATTGGTGGATTTTTCGGTGTCAAGTCCTTACGGCAATTGGAAGTGCTTGTGTCGTTTGTTGCCCTTAGAGCATTCACTTGCGTAGATCAAGTATCCGTTGAGCTAGCCATGGTGGATTGCATAGGCATATCCTTAGGTTGAAAGCTAAGGGTTGTGTTGTGTCCTGCCTCTTGGACATTTGGAAGCTCTGATGTAGGTAGAGATTGGGATTGAGTAGCCGCACTTGACGAGTGTTGTGCTTCTTGTGTCCGTTTAGGGGAAGAGGGTGTAGGAGACTTGGGACTCCTAAGTGGCTTTGACACTGGCTGGGAGATTTGCTCGCTGTTGTCAGATGATTTTGCTATTTGCTTTGTTGAGCATTTACCCTTGCCATGAGCAATGTTGTGCTTATGATGCCTGCTATCCTCTTGGGGAATCAAAGGCTCCTTAGGCACTAGTGGCTTTTGTGTATCCTCAACGATTACATTTGATATCTGCTTGTCAAGCGTGCTAGGCTGAGGATCTACCCTCCAATTGGTCCCGTTGGGTTTCTTGATTTCGACCATGAGGGGCTCGGTCACTCCACTGTTCTTGACTTGAGACTTGGTTTTTCGTTTAGATCTCCTCCTACACTTCTTTGATTTCGACCATGAGGGGCTCGGTCACTCATTTGCTCTTGATATGATCTGGCCTTCATTTGACAAAGGAGGTTTAACAGGGGGTTTTAGTACCCAAATCCACCGGTTACTTGCATAATACCCTTGAGCACGTAGCAATGTCTTAGATATCCATCGTGGCATTGTATTGACTCTCCATCGATGCCTTCGTCTATAAGGCTTGGGCTTCTTTTGGGGTCTTCTACGATATTTGTAAGTCCAAAGGCCATCCTTGGCATTGTGTTCTGACCTTCTTGTTTTAGGAAATGGCCTCACTCACTGGTTCTCGTTGTTCGACCTGTGCTTGCATTAACTCTTCCAACAAGTCCTTGCTCTCGTCAGCAGGCTTGACTGTTATGTCAGCACCTTGCTTGCCTTTCCCTCGAGGTTTGATGAGGCCACTCTTGCTAAAGGCCGTGACTATCCTTACACCCGATAGTGTCAGGTGTATCCTCTGTGCTATATAGTCAGCCTCACATTTGGTCGCCCTTTTGAAGGGTCTTCCCAGGAGGGTTTCCTTACCATATTTAGCACTATTTGGAGGAACATGAAATAGGATAGGCAAGCTTTCAGTTTCAATTTTTGCAAGGATATTGCACTTCCCCATGAGTGCTTGTGGAGGTCCCCCATAAGGGCTAAGAGTTGCATTAGTTGATGTCAGTGAGGGTGGTTGTATGCTTGGTAGTGATCGTCGTGCTTGGTAAGCTGATTCTATCATTTCCTCGTATTCATCTTCAATCTCTGTAATTGTGGCCACTCATACGTTCATACAAGGCTCCAGCATTGGAGGCTCATGTAATGGGTGAGTGGGAGAGTAATACTTATTGATGTGACTGCCATTGAAGAAGCCTATGCCCTCTTCTTCCAGGGTTTCTAGTTTCACATTACTAGTTCTACCGATGGTGCAGACCCTGAAAGGCCCTAGTCCTCTAAACTTCATCTTCTGTTTATGACCCTTGATAGAATACAAGAGTACTAAGTCTCCCTATTCAAAATCTCACTATTTGACATGCTTGTCAAACCAGCTTTTGTATCTTGCCTTGTCGCATATTAGCGTGTGGAGGGCTAGAAGTTGAGTTTCTGATATCGGGCGTTCTAGCTCAAGTAGGTGCTCTGTACATGCCTCCTTTCCATCCCATCTCTCTTTATGGGAAATTCTTAGGCTAGAACAAAGAACTCTATAGGTAGAATCGCTTTCGTTCCGTAGGTCAACTTGGAGGGAGTCTACCCATAGCCATTTTATAAGTTGTGCAGTAGGCCCATAAAGCTGCCATGAGCTTGTTATCCCAATTGCTATGTGAAGCAGAGACTACCTTGGTCAGGACATTTACTAGAATTTTATTTGTAGACTCAACTTAGCCATTAGCTTGAGGATAGTAAAGTGAGGATTTCCAATGGATGATTAGAAAGATAGATAGGAGATGAGTGATCACTTCATTGATGAAGTGTGTGCCTTGGTCACTAATGAGTTCAATGGGGCAGTCGAATCGTGAGATCACCTGCTCCCAAAGGACCCTGGCAATGGTCCTAGCGTCATTATTTCTTGTAGCTCGTGCTTCCGCCCACTTCATGAGATAGTCTATGGCAACAATGATGTATTTTTCTTGTGAGTATTGTGCTGCGGGAGTGATTGGCCCAATGAAGTCAATTCCCCATTTCTCAAATGGTTGCCTTGCAATGATCAAACTTAACTCCATTTTGTCCTTGCAAGCAGGTACCTTGGTCCTTTGGTACTCATCATAGTGCTTTGCGAATTGTGCTGCATCTCGGAAAAGAGTAGGCCACCATAGTTGAGACTATAGCACCTTATGGGCTATTGTGTCTCCACTAAAATGTCCTCTTGCTATTCCGCCATGTGCTTCTACAAGTGCATGGAGTATTTCATGCTCGCACACACATCTGTGTAGCAATTCATCTTTCCCTAGCCGATAGAGTTGGCCTATCAATTGATAAGGTTGGACTTTGAGAATGAGTCACCTAAGTCGAGCTTTCTCTATTGGTCATTCAAGGACTCTGTGCTCAAGCACTTGGACTATGTCATTTGCCTAATAAGGTGTCAAATCAGCTCTGAACAAATATCTTTCACTGGATAGGCTGAATAGATGTCCATCAGGTGTCAAGATTGTGGGAGAGAAGGAAGGAGTCTCGCTTGAAGCTTTCTTGCTTGCACAATGGGGGAAGACACACAAGGCTGGAGGCTGAAAACAGTTTTCCTCTTCTTAGTTGTGTAAGCCAAAAGAACTCAAGTACAAAGAAATAGAAGAACCCTATATATGGGTCTCAAACCAAACTCAACTAACTAAGGTGGCATACTAACTGAGCCACGAACTAGAGTAGATAAGGATAGCTATCATGTAGCTATTATTCATGGGCGGTGTACCAACCGCGTCTGCAACTGACAAGTCGGTGACATAAATAGACAACGGTCACCCTGGCGTATCACGAGTGGAGCTCGATATCTCAACACTCCCCCTCGAGCTCAATCCCAATTCCTGCACACCAAGCAGGTCTCTGAACTTGCGCAGCTTCTCTGCGCCCAATGCCTTCGTGAATATATCAGCTACCTGATCCTCTGTGCTGACATAAACTAGATCAATAAGACCTAGTAAAACCCTCTCTCACACATAGTGATAATGCACCTCAATGTGCTTTGTTCTAGCATGATAGACTGGGTTATTTGCCAAGTGTATACTACTCATGTTGTCACAATAAATGACAACTGGTCCATCTGTAGACTGATGCATATCATAAAGTAGCTTATGCAACCAAGCTACCTCACATGCAGCCATTGCTGCACCCCTGTACTCAGCCTCTGTGCTCGACAAGGCAACTGTAGGTTGTTTCTTGCTGCTCCAAGTGACTGCAGCACTCCCAAAAAAGAACACATATCCACTGGTAGATCGTCTATCAGAAATACTACCAGCCCAATCAGCATCAGTGTATCCATGCAATTGTATCTGAACCCCAGTCTCATAAAATAGTCCATAATGCAATGTGGACTTCACATACCTAAGTATGCGTCTAGCCACATCCAAATGTGGTTTCCTTGGAGCCTGCATAAACTGACTTACCAATCCAACAGCATAGCTCAAATCTGGCCTGGTAATAGTCATATAAATCAAACTTCCTACTATGCGTCTGTACATAGTAGGGTCTTCTAGAAGCTCACCTGCATCTGTACTCAGCTTCACATTCTGCTCCAAAGGAACTGAAATAGGCTTACAGCCTGTCATCCCATATTTGGACAGCATGTCCAATCCATACTGCCTCTGCAAGAGCTGTATCCCACTTGGTGATCTAATCACCTCAATGCCCAAGAAATAACGCAGCTCTCCCAAATCCTTCATCTCAAACTTCTGCTTCAATAGCATTTTCACATGAAGGATATCTTCATCACTGTCACCTATCATAATCAAATCATCAACATAAATGACAAGTAGCATAATACCTTTCTCTGTTTTTCTCACATAAAGTGAGAAATCTGCCTTGGAAATCTGAAAGCCAATAGTGACAAGATACTGTCCTATCTTGTTAGACCATGCTCTAGGTGCTTGCTTCAAGCCATACAAGGCTTTCTTCAACCTGCAAACAAACTCAGGATGAACAGCATGCACATAACCTGGTGGCTGCTCCATATAGACCTCTTCTTGCAAATCACCATGCAAGAAGGCATTCTTTACATCCATCTGATGTAAAGACCATCCCTTTGATGCAGCCATAGCAATGACTACTCTTACAGTTGCCATCCTTGCAAATGGACTGAATGTTTCTTCATAGTCAATGCCATATGTTTGTGCATACCCCTTGACTACTAATCTTCCCTTGTATCTATTCACAGAACCATCTGCATTGTGCTTCACCTTATAAACCCACTTACAGCCAATTTCATTCTTACCTTTAGGCAAAGGTACTAACTCCCATGTAGCATTTGCTTCCAAGGCATCCATTTCTTCATCCATGGCTTTCTCCCATTTTTCTTTTCCCATGGCTTGCTCAAAAGATGTGGGTTCTGGTTCCTGTATCACTTTGACCATATATGCATAGTGAATGGCTGTAAATCCATCATATTTCAGCCTATCCACAGGATACCTAGCTCTCGTAGACCTGCGCAAAGTAGGTTCACTCCCAGGTGCTCTCAAAACATCCCTGGTCTTCCTTACTCCAGGTGTAACAATAGAAGGAATACCCAACTCATCATCAATGCTCTGTTCTGAGCCACTGGATTCACCATCCACATAAGAGTGACCTGCATTCACATCAAACATGGACTGATCAACCTTCTCTTTTCCTTTTCGTGATACCTGCATACCACTATCTGCATTACTTTGAGAAGATTCTCCTGATCTCAATCTGCCTATCCATGGTGAAGAATGTGAACCACTATTAGAGGACGCTCCAGGTCCACTAATATTTTGTGACTACTGTTGTGAATTTTGTGCAGCATTACCATTTTGTGCATCTACATCATCAATCACATTTACTGGTTTATACCAGCTACTCATCTCATCAAAAACAACATCTCTGCTCACTGTAAACTTACGAGTAGAAGGGTTATAGCATCTGTACCCTTTTTGCTGCAGAGAGTAACCAATAAAGATGCACTTCTCAGCTTTTGGATCCAACTTGGATCTCAACTCATCTGGCACATGTACATAGGCAATGCAACCAAAAATTTTCAAATGAGAAATATTTGGTTTCCTACCAGTATACCTCTCCTCTGGAGTCATTCCATGTATTGCTGCAGTGGGATTCATGTTCATTATGTAGACTGCTGTAGCAACTGCTTCAACCCTATAAAAATCTGGCAAGTCTTTTTCATTGAGCATGGCACGAGATACCTCTCCAATATGCCTGTTTTTCCTTTCTGCAATTCCATTTTGTTGTGGGGTATAACTGCATGAATATTGCTGCTTTATGCCATGCTCCTGCAAGAACTTTGCAAACTCATTTGAGAGGTACTCTCCCCCTCCATTTGACCTTAGGCATTTTATTTGCAGACCTGTTTCTTTTTCAGCCATAGCTTTAAGGGTTTTGAAATGCCCAAAAACTTCACTTTTCTTTTTCATAAAATACACCCAAACTTTTCTGCTATAGTCATCAATAAAAGTGACAAAATAATGACAGCCTCCAAGAGATGCAGCTTTAGTAGTCCACACATCAGAGTGGATTAATTCCAATGGCTTCTCACTCTCTTGAACATGTCTAGGAAATGGTTTCCTTGCCTGTTTTCCAAACTGACAGGCTTCACATACCTTATGCATTTCTGCAACCTCGAATTTTGGCAATCCTGCAACAATATTTTGGGCCTGCATTGATTTAAGTCACTGTACATTAACATGACCAATGCGTTTATGCCATATATCAATATCTGCAACTACACCGGTCCCATGTGCAAACATTGCTGCACTCAATTCAGACATGTCTGCATCCAACGTAAACATTCTGCCCTTCTTCTTTCCTTTTGCTATCAAGCGACCTTTATTTTTCATATCCTCAACAAAGCATCCATGAGGATTAAATCTGACCTGCAAGCCCTGCTCAACCATTTGACCGACAGAAACCAGATTCTTGGTGATATTCGGGACATGAAATACATCGGACAGGTATTTCTTTTTCCCATCCTGCATAGACAAAGGAAATTTTCCAATCTGCACAATAGGATGTGCAGTATCATCACCAGTCTCCACAAATCCTGGTTTTTCCATTTTCCTTGCATCCTCCATCCATTCTGCATGACCTGTCATGTGGTTTGATGCACCTGAGTCAACATACCATACATCGTTGCTTTCTTCTGCACTTGTCACAGAATTGTTCATGTGCTGCACCATAAACAGATGCTCATTTCTGTCATCACCCTGTCTACTAGAGGATGCATAATTTCCTTGTTGCAGTTTTCCATTCATGATGTCATTCTACTTTTTATAGCAGTCTTTAGCCATATGACCCATTTTACCACAATAGTAGCATTCAACATTACTGTTTGCATTTTGGCCTCTTTGCCATCCACCACGACCTCTTTGGCTCCCCCTGCCTCTAGAGTTACCACGTCCTCCTCCATAGGACTGGTTTTCTTGAGTTTGCTGCATATTCTGATTTCTGCCACGGCTTGCAAATCGGCCTCCTCTACCTCTGCCTCTACCTCTTCCAGCATTTGAGTAGAAGACAGCTTCTTTTGAAGTTCCTCCTGAAGAAGATGCACCACCATTTCTCTGTTCCTCAGAAATTAGAAGAGCAATCAACTCCTCAAAATCAGGAAATCTTTCACGAACTGAAATGGATGTCCGAAACTGTGCATAATCCTTTCCTAGACCATTCAAGGTCACAGAAACTAAATCATCATCTTCCACTGGTGACCCAATGGAAGCAAGTGCATCTGCAATCTTCTTCACCTTCATGTGGTAGTCGTTGATGCTCATATTTTCTCTTTGCACATTGTGCAACTCTTGCTTGAGCTGCATTTTCCTGGCTTGCGTATTTGTGCTATACATTTTTGACAAAGTATCCCATGCCTCCTTTGGCATACTTGCATCCTGAATATGCACAATCATAGAGTCTGAAATGCTGATAGACAGCCAATACATAACTTTTCTGGCTCTCTCATGCCATGCTTTAAATGCCTGCATTTGCTGTTGATTGGGAACATCAGGAAGAACTGGTTCTTCTTCATTTCCTGCAACAAATTTCCAATATCCTTTTCCCATAAGGAAATTCGTCATTCTAAACTTCCATGCTTGGAAGTTGTTCTTGTCAAGCTTTTCAGTGACAATCTGTGAAAGAGAATCAGATGCCATTACAGAAGATTGCAAAAAATTATGTCACTGCAAAAACCACAGCTTCACCCTCACAAGGGAAAATCAGCAAAACTCGCGAAAGTGGTATTTGACCACACAGTCACTTCCTAATGACGATTTTGCATCAACAGGCAACAAGGATGATTCTGTAACTCCCAATGTCTCTATGCACAGGCATACAATGCAATTTCTACAGTAACTTTTCACCGACCTGTAGAATAGTGATCGCACAGCATAAAACTGGGCCTTTTCCTGAGTGCATGCAGAAAACTTCCGCCTCCAAAAACAGGCCCCGAAATGGCCTCAAATCAAAAAAACAAGGTCGCCAAGGGCTAAAGGCCTTTCCTGCAGCATTTACTGCCCTCTTGCTTCACCGTGAAGGGCGTCTCAACCTGAGACAATGCACTCCTGCACTTTCCGGCTGTGCTACCTGCAGAGATCTGCTCCCAAAACAGAAAATGAAAGCAACACTGCTCCTCTTACCAGAACACCGCGAGCTTGGCTTGCTTTCTTGAGCTCCTTACCACGAACAAGGCTCTGATACCATGTCAAGATTGTGGGAGAGAAGGAAGGAGTCTCACTTGAAGCTTTCTTGCTTGCACAATGGGGGAAGACACACAAGGGTGGAGGCTGAAAACAGTTTTCCTCTTCTTAGTTGTGTAAGCCAAAAGAACTCAAGTACAAAGAAATAGAAGAACCCTATATATGGGTCTCAAACCAAACTCAACTAACTAAGGTAGCATACTAACTGAGCCACGAACTAGAGTAGATAAGGATAGCTATCATGTAGCTATTATTCATGGGCGGTGTACCAACCGCGTCTGCAACTGACAAGTCGGTGACATAAATAGACAACGGTCACCCTGGCGTATCACGAGTGGAGCTCGATATCTCAACATCAAGTAGTTCGTCTGCAATTTCTTGCCCACCAGTGGCTTCTCCTGTGGGGATGCGAGACATGTGGTCGGCCATATAATGCTGCTTTCCTTTATGCACAACCACGGAGAAGTCGAATTCTTAAAGCAGAAGTAACCATCGAGCTATGTGTCCTATGGTGCACGGTTTATTAACAAGGTAGAGTAGGGCTTGATGTGGTCAACAAAGAAGGTAAAGGGTATAGCCAAAATATAATGCCAAAACTTCTTTACAACAAATACCATGGCTAACCCCTCTCTCTCGGTTATTGAATAATTCATTTCTGTATATGTGAGTTATCTACTAGCAAAGCTCACACGGTAGTCTAAGTTGTGTTCACTAGGCTAGCAGAGCACAGCTCCTACAATAAATTTAGAAGCATCAATGTGAACATGAAAAGTGATTGTCCAATCTGGGGCTTGTAGAATTGGAGTGGTTAGACCATTTTTTAGTTGCTCATAAGCGTGTTGGCATTCCTCAGTCCATTTGAATATGATCAATAGCTTGTATAGAGGTCTATCAATCAATGCATAGTTCAAGACAAACCGGCGATAATAAAATGTATGGCCTAGGAAGTACTAAACTCCCTTGTAATCAATTGGTAGTGGGAGATTGACGATAACCCTGACTTTCGAGAAGTCAATGGCAATGCCATTCTTCGACACCATGTACCCTAGAATGCATCCCTACTTCATCCAAAACTGGCACTTTACAGGGCTCAATGAGAGACGATATAATCAACACCGTTCAAAGACAGCTCAAAGTTTGTCTATGTGCTCCTTCCAAGTGGAGTGAACACAGATCGTCCATGAAAACCTCTAACTCCTTCCTAAGCATTTACTTGAATATAGCACACATGAGCCTCTGTAGGATAGCTAGCACATTAGTTAACCTGAAGGGCATGACTATGTAGGCAAGGACTCCCCACTCAGTGGCAAAGGCGGTCTTGTGCTGTGAGGGTGCACTTGCACTTGGTTGTACCCCGAGAAGCCATCCAAGAAGATTTAGGCCTCTTTACAAACTACTCTTTCAAGCATGTGCTTGGTATATGGCAATGGATAATTATCTCTCTTCATACTAGCATTTACCTTCTTGTAGTTGACGCACACTTTGATCTTCCCATTCTTCTTTAGTATGATGACTATGGGTGAGACCCAGTCTGTGTGCTCAATCTTGTAGATGAATCCTACTCTCATTAGCTTATCACTTTCCTCCTTGATAGAATGGGAATGATTTGGGTTCATGGGGTATAGTCGTTGCTCGACCGACGTTGCATGGAGCTCTCATCTGTTGTTTGGTACTACTTGGGATGAGACCGGGTTGGTTCCTCTTTGTGCACTCCTAGTCATCATGCGGATTGCCACTGAAGGCTCTTCTCGGGTCTTGCCAACTTCTTTAATAGCTTGCTCGTATTCCTCATTATCTGAGAATGGCATGTCTATTATAGCAAGGACATGCATCCAATCTCACTCCTCCTCAGGGGCAAGAGATATACTTAGTCAATAGCCCATAAAATTTCCTACTCTGGCTGTCACCCTTCAGCATAGAGGAGATAGCGTCTAGGTTGACCATCCAGGTGTCCATCTCTACTCTTATGGCTTCCGTTCGATTGCCTAGGAAGATCAAACCATTGCCCCAGTCTTCCGTTCGATTGCCTAGGAAGATCAAACCGTTTCCCCAGTCTTCTATGACTCTTGCATTGCGCATCAGGGTCAACCTAGCAGGATATCATAGTCCACTCCCTTCATGACTATAAAGTCAACCGAGAATTGGACTCTTGTGATTTTTACTAGCCAATTATTTAACGCATCGAATGGCTTCACTTTCATTTCTTTAGCTAGAGTGACGTTAAAGCTGGCTATCTTGACTAGTGGGTTACCCTTGGTCTAGATCACTGCATGGCTCAGCACACTTACTCTCGCTCCCCTGTCTACAATTCCTTTCCTTGTGGTGTCGCCTAGAGTTAAGACCAATAAGACAACATGTGTTTCAGTGCCCTCCCAAAAAGCATTGACATTTAAGGATTTTGACACTGAATGCAGCGTCAAACTCGGTATCTGTGTTTCTGCATCGTGTTCGTTCAAGTCAGTGGCACCCTGCCCTATTGGTCCTTCAACCCACTATTTCAGCTCCTGCCATAGCGACCGATGCTGCCTAAGAAAATCTCTTAGGCTTAGCATCACATGGGTCATTACCAGTGACGTGAGGAGATTGCTAGCTACTTGCCGCGCTCATGTCTCTGTACTTCTTGGCCAATGTCCTTGGCTGATTCACTGGCCTATAAGCGTTAGGATTTGTTTATGCGTGGCACTGTTTGTGGTGCCACCGCATCTCTCGATTTTGGTGGTGGAGGTGACACCAACGTGCTTATTCTTGAGAGATCATCGATCTTGTCCTCCAATATAGGCTCAATTTCTTTTAGATGTTCTTCCTAGGCTTCTTTCACCCACTCCTTCACCTTTTCGATGGCTTCAAGTTGGCGCTTTGGGTTGTCAACCATCGCACTTTCTTTCTCAGTCGTCATTGGGGCCAACGTTTCTATTTCTGCATCCGTCACTTTGTTTCCTGCAAGCAGCATTGTGGAACTCTGTGATTTCAGCGTGACCTTTGCGTCTAGTTTCTTCCTCCTTCTCCTACAGCTCCTCTTTCCAATTGAGGTTGCATCTAACTAGTTAGGCCCTAGCAATGATATGCCAGCCTGCTTTGTTTGTGCGCGGGTCATGACATGCAATGGGATAGGCATGGCCTCCTCATCGAGTGTCCCGACACCAAATAACCATAATGGGACTGAGGGCTCGTTCATCAAGTTAGAGGAGGACTTTCGTCTAGGGAAATCAACAAAGAGGTGCGTGATTCTGCATTCATTGCATATGTGATTGGCCTTGTCTCGATTTGTTTGCTCCCATTCAGGGCAACACGAAAGGATATATTGTGGGTGACTACAAGCCCACAGCATGTGATTGGTTCTTGGGTCTAGCCTCCTAAGCCTCTACCTCTCCCTCTACCTAACGCCATCACTAGTAGTGGTTGGTATTCCACAAGGGCTGCATTGCCCTCTTTGTCATATGAGAGTAAGGGTGTTCGTAAGGCTCTTCGTCGTTCGGCTCTTCCACATAGTGGATTGGAGTGTAACTTGGTGGATAGGTCATGTAGGGTCCAAGTGGTCTAGTTATGCCCGTAGGATTTATCTCCATCCTAGGAATGGCTAGCTTGGCATCATTGGGTACTGGGAGAGCCAATGGGGTTTCCCTTCCAAAGAAGTTTGGTGGCCTATTCGCTAGGTATGGTTGATTATATGGTTGTGAGTACGAGAGTCTCCTCCTCAGCAGTCTACAATGCATGGCATTGTGGCTAAACGTATCACAATTGACACAAGCTTGAGACTGAGGATCCTAACACTCAACTGGCATGTGGTTTTTGCCACAATATACACATTGGACGTGAGGGCTCCATCCTCATCTCCGCTAGCTCTTAGCTTGAATCAGTGCCCTTGCCTTTATCTTGAGTACTCGGGCCTAATCTTTTGCTTGCCATTGAAGCTCTCTCGGGATTCCAAGAGGTAGTCTCTTCTCGATTCAAGCTCCTGGAATTTCTCTCACCTTAACCTAGTCATTGTCTCTAATGGCCTCTTTAAATACTCTCGTCAGCACGTCTCGTTGTAAGCTTGAGTTGCCAGCCAAGACCTTGTAGAGTTCCGCTTCATACTCCATTAATGAATATTGATGACACTACTCTTTCGGTTGATCACTTACCAATAGGAATTCTCTTGAAGAGACTCCTCACATGGGTTATGTAATCCCAGATATCCTCCTTATCCCTTTACTTGACATTCATCAATTGTACAGTAGCAAGTTGTCAGAGTACCCAGGCTCAGAGAATCTCTTAATGAAGAGACTCTTGAGGTTGTTAAAGTCAGTTTGCTCGGCAACGTCTAGACTCTTGTACCAAGTTCTACCCTTATCTCCTAAGCACACACCAAAAGCTTGTGAGCACAAAGTAAGATCGGTGAGGCCGTTGGCCTCGTAGCCTTTCTCAAGCTGCTCTATGACCTCTACCTC
Source organism: Lygodium microphyllum (assembly GCF_053477565.2). NCBI lineage: Eukaryota > Viridiplantae > Streptophyta > Polypodiopsida > Schizaeales > Lygodiaceae > Lygodium > Lygodium microphyllum. The sequence continues at coordinate 129,553,570 of NC_141155.1, forward strand.
TACCAGTAGAGTAAAACACATGTTCAAAATTATTTTTGCTTTGAGAAGAAGATGAATCCAACACAAGATTCTTCTTCTCAAGCATTAGTATAGAAATCAAGTTTGCAAAATCAAGGATATCATCCCTCATATTCATAGATGACTTGAAGCTCGTGTATTCATTTCCAAGTCCATCTAACCATGCATGCACAAAATGATTATCATCAACTACCACATCAATAGATCCAAGAGCTTCCACAATACTCTTGATCTTCATAAGCCATGATCATTAATGGACGGGTTCCATCTTTTCACTTGGTTCAACTCTGACTTTGAGCTACAACTTTCTGGCCTTTGTATTTACTTCAAACAACCTTAACAAGTTCTTCCATGCAATAGTAGAGGTCTCAGATTCATGCAAATATTCCATTATGCTCTCTGTGACACAGACAGACAGTAATACATGACTTTACTCTGTGTTTGCTCCCAATCTTTCTTAGTCTTTAATTGTTATGCATTAGCATTTTGTGCAAGAACTTTAGGTGCTACTGCCATATCTCCTTCAATGTAATTCCAAACACCTCTACCCTTGAAAAATTTTGCCATCATGAACTTTCATACATGAAAATTATTTTTATCAAGGTTCTCACTCACAACCTGGTTGACAGAACACTTACACAAGATCTAAAGAACAGAACAGAATATGAACAAAGCAGAGATAGAATAGAGACAGAGGCTCTACATAAGGTTTACAGAGGGTTACAGAAGGTCATCAGAGAACATCAAATCCTCATAACTCATATTAAAACCATTCCAAACTATCAAAAACTATTTAATAAGCTTCCAAAAGATTTCAACCTTCATCAATCATCAATCCATGCTTCATACAGAAGAAAATCAGAACAAAACAGAAGCTATACAGAAGGCATCATAACCAATTAGAACCTTAATAGAACCTATCAGAACATCACATAGCTTCATATTTCTACTAAAAATCATCATGAGCTTCCAAAAAATAATCAATATCATCCAAAACACTCTCAAACACTTCCATTATCAACCATACATCACTCTAAATCCATCAAAAATCAACCATTCAGACCTCAAAAACAACAAAAATCAGTCAAAAATTTTGTCTTTTTCCACTCTCAACATATCCCCACACTTAGAAAGAAAGCGTCCTCGTGACCTAAGGAAAAGAAGAATATAAGTTCACTAAAGAGCTCAATTTGATCTTCTTTAGTATCTTTAACAATCACTCCACCACGACCCCAACTTATCACCTGTATCTCTAGAAAAGAATACTACTAAAGGAAAACTTTATTATTCATTAACACATCTGATAAACATAGCTGTTGAATTGGATTGATAAAGGGAAAAATAAGCATCATAGCAATGGGCCATTTGTTGATAGTACAATAAGCTAGGAATAGAGGGACCTAAAACGGATCGTTGATAGTAGGCATCAAAGAAGGACGAATCAAATGGATGGTTCTTGGAAAGATAAGCTAGGAGATCCACCCTCGGTTGGTTAGTGCTCTGCACATAAGTAGAAGTTGTATTCTGGCATTGGTTCAGGACTACAGAATCAATCATTGAATGCCATGAAGTGGTAGGGCAAGTAGACACTTTAGAAGAATAGCACTAAAACATGTCATCTATCCTCAACTCCAAATGGTTGACATATAAGGCGGGCACCAAGGCGAACACACGTAGACATGGAACCACCGGGCAGCAAGTGGCCTACGTGGGGAGGGTAGGGGAAGAGGGGTGTAGGGGTAGGAAAGGGGGCTAAAAAGGGGGAAACTAGGGTTAGGTTAGAGGAGGGTTAGGTTAGTGTGACCAGGGTAGGTTAGTTGAATTAGGGGGACAGGAGTTAACTAGGGCAAATTAGTTAGCTAGGTCAGTTGGGTAACTAGTTAGGTGAGTCAACTAAGTTCATTAGGTTATTGAGGTGAGTTAACTAAGTGAATTAGGTTAGTGAGCTAGGTTGACTAAGTTAACTAGAGGAAGGGGTGGGAGAAGGAAGGAGGAGGCCGCGAAAGGAGGAGGAGGAGGGAGGCAGAAGGCGGAAGGGAGGGGAGAAGGCGAGGAGGGAGGGAGGCCGAAGGGAAGGCGGAGGGGAGCAGCGAGGCGCTGGGAGGAGCGATGGTGAAGGAGGCGAGGGGGATGGCGGAGACGGAGGGAGGGAGTGAGGGAGGGAGAAGGTGAGGAGAAGGGAGGGAGGCAGAAGAGGAGGTGGAGAGGGGCAGCGAGGCGCTGGGAGGAGGAGGCGGCAGCGAAGTCGATGGGCGAGGAGGAGAAGGGGAGGAGAGGATGGGACGGCGGAGGAAGAAGAGGACGAGGGAGGGAGGGGAGGGGCGATGAAGAGGAAGAGGGAGGGAAACCATGGCGATGGTGGGAGAGGACGATGGAGAGAGAAGGGGAGGGGCGATGAAGAGGATGCAGCCAAACATGTAAGTTGGCTTTATTTGTTTTTTTTTAGTGTGTTTTTTTTGTTTAACGTGTTTTTCTTTTTGTTTTGTAAGTTTTATTTAAACAACATGGATGGGGCATCGGGGTGTGGGTTTGCAAGTTTTTTTTTGTTGTTTTATTTTTTTAAATTAAATTTAGTACGATGTTGTGAGTTGTTGTGTGTTTTGGGGGTTGGATGGTTTTGGTTTGGTTTTTTTTGTTTGTTTGTTTTTTTAAAAAAAATAATTGTGTTTTGTTTTTTTTTGTTTTCTTTTTGTGTTTTGTTGTTTTTATGTTTGGTGTTTTTGTTTGTTGTTTGCTGTTTGTTGTTTTTTTTTTTTTTGGGTTTTGTTTTTGGTGGTAAGGATGAATGGTTAAGGTTGTTTTCTTTTTTGGGTTTTTTTTTTCTGTTTTGAAATTCATTAAAAGGTGAGTGCACCTTGGACCTGCGCACAGGCACGGGGTGGGAGTAAAAAAATTTGCATCGACGGTATCAAACGGGGCATGGATAGCAACACACGAGGCACAAACACCACGGGAGCGTCCGAGGTGCTGAAAACGAAAAATATGCGCGTTCACGCGCGACACGAGAGACACGGCCACACGTCAAGAGGAAGAAAATTTAATAAAACCCAAACCATACACTGGATCGAAAGACCGTAAAAAGAAAAAATGTACCGAGAGACGAGGAGAAGATGACATAAAACTGCAACACGGGTTCCGGGGCAAAATCAGGGTGTTTACATAGAAAAACACGATAAACGGCTCTAAAAATATATATGAGGATTAATATGGGAAAATCTATGCATTGAAACGCAGGGCGGAAAGAAGGAAAAATGTGTCAAATAATGTGCTCGACAAATCTATCATGTCAACACACGGTTTCAACCGAGAGAGGATGCGTTCACATGGAAAAAACCAAAAAATCGGACCCGAAAAGGGATTCGAAAATTAATATGGAATGATTCGTGCACCGGAATAAAGGAAAATAAAAAGATAAAATATCTAAAAAAATATAATCGTCAGGGCTATCACATTAAATCTCAATTCGGATGGGTTAAAAGGCATTCGTATGGAAGAAACAAGAAAATTACACTAAAAAACACCAATGAAAAGTAATAACAAAAAATCCAGATGGCGAAACAGGGCAGAGAAAAAAGAAAAATTGTGCACGAAGGCTGTTGGATAAGGAGAGCCAATTAGAATGGAATTCTCAAAAGAGTAGGTTCGATTTACATGGAAAAATATTAAAAATATGCACGAAAAAAGCTAAAAAACGCATAAAAATTAATATTGGATGAACCATGCATCGGAAGAACAGGGAACAAAAAGAAAAAATGGCAAGAGGAAGATGGAGGACAAGGCTGTCATGTCAGATGTGTGTTCGGAAGCAATAAAGATATGTTCCCATGGAAAATCGTCCAATTTATGGAAAATGCTTCAAAAATTAATAACTCAAGAACCATCGGTCGAAACAGGGGTTGGTGAAAAAGAAGAATGGGCAGTTCAAAGGGAGGAACAGGGATGTAAGGTTGGATTTGGATTCTGGCAAATGTAGGATGCGTTCACATACAAAACGTCAAAACAAGGGATAAAGAGAAATAGGGAAGGAATGGCCCAAAGGGTGGGGTAAAGTTAGACAGGTGGGTGAAAAAGAAATCCCATGAGGGAAGAAAGAGGTCATGGCATACATCCATGATCAACTGGAGGCATATGCAGGAGGTATGCACATCAGACGCGTAGGGACGTACCCTCACACTTAAAACCTTAACGGACAGAGTAGATTAAACGACACAACCACAGACTTGTCAACCGACTGGACGTTGGTGTCCCCACACTTAAGACATCACATACACTTGCAAATAGAAAACTAGGGTTAGAAACACTTGGCCCGTTTCGCATATGGTCGAAGGAATCGTCACTGTTACAGAAGGGTTGGAGTCGGCTGTAGGAGAGGTACCACGGCTCACTCCAGCATTCAGCCAGCATTGTAGGGACCATACAGTAGCACTGAGGGAGGTAGCTGGTTGATGAAGCCCATTGGGGGAGGTGTCATTGACAAAAGATAGTCACGCAACTCACAGACACTCAAATGGAATGAGAGAACAGTCACTCACCCCATAACTTACATCACTCGAGTTAATATTGATGGAAACCGAGATCTCATAGCCGGTTTAGGAATTGACAAGGGTGCGGTGCAGAGGGAGTATGCCAAGGTGCACAATTGATGGTGCATCAATGCGTCCGACATATGTGCAAGCAGGAAGGCCAGGGAGCCTTGTAGTACTGTGTATAGAACACAGTGACGTGTCGTGTATTGATGGCAAAGACCCATCCCATGGGTGCAGAGGGAAACAGAAACGTACCTGACTCCAATGGTCGTAACATCCCTCAATCCTCACCTCTCAATACTTGATTGAAGAAACATCTGTCACACTCAACCCGCCCTCTGTCTCACGCTCTGTTGAAAGATACAGAGGGTAGCCCTTTTTGAAACCCATTGATATAATCCTCACTGTCACTTGTGCAGAGCTTGTATGCCTTGTGCGCTTTTGATGGTGCAACTGTGTATCCCGCCCTGTGCCAGCATATAGTGCAAGAAGAAAGGCCAGCGAGCCTTATGGTGCAGTGCACAGGAACAAATCGTGCGTTGTGCATTGAAATGCCTATCCCTTGTGTGCAGCACTCCGTTCACACATCTCACCTCTCATTTGATTTGAAGCGAAAGACCGGTCACTCATCCCACCCTTTGTCTCACTCACTGATCGATATCGAGGATAGTCCATACACACGTCCCCATCCTGTTAGGATGAAAGCTCACATCACTCAAGGGATTGGTGATGAAGATCATGCCGGCTATTGTTGTCATCAGGATGTTGAAGATGAGGCGTACCCAAGGAGGCAGCCAACAAGTCTGATACTTCAATGATTTGTAAGAAAGGTCATCTGTTAAGAAGGGCAAACGGATTGATATTGCAGAAACAATGCACCAAGGGAGGTGGCTTCAAATTACTTGCTGGAAAGGTACTGTTGATGAGTCAGCTATCTTGAATTGCGGGGTGTTACCACCTTTTCCATAGTCAACTTTCCGCCCAAGGGTGTTTTCACCTTTTCTTGGAACGAGGCCTGTTATGACAGAGAATTTCTTCCTTTTCTCCCATAACAATTTTGTTTGTTTGTTTTTTTTTTGTTAATAAAGAGAACGGTAGAAGTACCATGTGTTAGGACCAACCTCCCCATCGTTGTTAGATCAGACAAGAAGAGAACAAGGTCGGGTTGAGAGGTATCTGTGAGGGGCTAATAGAATGAGACCACCTCATGAGGAAGATCATAAGGGCCATCAGAAGCACGAAGAGAATGACAGTACGATGCCCAAAAGGGAGAGTGTAGGTTGACTATGATTGTCAAGATCTCCAAGGAGGGAAGTACTTTTTCATATGATAGCCATTGATCAGGAAAGGATCATCAGAGGCATCGACGGTCTGCACTTGGATAGAGACATTAGGATTGACAACAAGTACTATGGGCCCATTCACCATTGTTGAAGATTGCCAGGAAACTTGCCAAATCTCAAATCATAGGCTAGGACAAGATCACCTTCTTTGAACTCCTTGTGCTTGATAAAATTGTCATGATAGGCCTTGCATAACGTTTGAGTGGTTTCCATACACTGTAGGGCCATCCGTCGTATCTCATCCAAGCATTCCAAGTGCAGGAGGCGGCATTGCAGTGACTCGTCATCTCCCAAGCATTCTTTAACTGCCATTCACAAAGAGGGTAATTCCAATTCAACAGGGAAGACGGCTTCAGTACCATACACTAGCTGGAAATGGGTCTGTCTTCTAGCTGCCTTATGGGAGGTTCTATATGCCCAGCGGGCCTCTGTAAGTTGATTGTCCCAGTCATGATGATGTGTCACAATCGTTCTTGTCAGGATTGAGCAAAGGATATGATTGATGATTTCAACTTGGCCATTGGCTCTGGAGTAGTAAGGAGTAGACTCACGATGATGGATTTTATACAACTCCGTCAACTCCTCCATGATTTTATTAAGGAAATGAGTTTCTCTATCACTTACCAGCTCGAGGGGACTACCAAAATGGGTAATAATATTCTTGTACATGAATAGGGCTACGCTATTACCATCGTCCTGCTTTAGACCTTTAGCTTCACACTACTTTATGACATAATCCATACATACTAAGATGTATATGTTCTGCTTCTGTCTGGTGGGTGGATCAATGGGATCCACAAAATCAATCCCCCACTTCTCAAATGGCTTTATGGGAAGAATGGGTTGCAGTGGCATGGCACTTGTTTTGGTGGGTTTTCCCATTCACTAAGAAGTATCACATCTCTTGTAGTAGTCATATACATCCTTGTGGAGGGTCGGCCACCAGTATCTTGCTAACAGAGCCTTTCTGGCTGTCGCTTCTCCTGGGAAGTGTCCACCACATGGTTTGCCATGGCATGCTTTCAATACCATGCCGATTTCATTCCTTGCAACACATCTTCACAGCACTTCATCTTTGCATCTCTTGTACAGTGCACCGCCTAGCAAGGTGTAGGGAGCTGATTCTAACAGAAGCTTCTTCTTCTCACGGCTTGAGGTTCTAGGAGGATACTGTTGAGTTGCTAGAAGGTTGGCTATGTTTGCATACCAGGGAGTAACTGTTTCAACTAGAAACAAAGAAGCATCATGAAGATCTAGATCATCATGTTCCTCTTCTGTAGTTTGAGGGATCCGTGATAGATAATCGGCTAGGACATGGGAATGGCCAGGCTTAGTGACCACTTTAAAATCAAACTCCTAGAATAGGAGCAACCATCTCATCAGTCTTCCTTTAACATCTGCTTTGTTCATCAAGAAGGGCAGGGCTTCATGATCAATGTAAAACTTAAAATGCGTTGACAATAGATAATGCCGAAACTTCTCTAGTACAAATACCATTGCCAAGCACTCAAGCTCTGTCACTATGTAGTTCCGTTCCCTATCAGTGACCTTCTGGCTTGCATAATATATTGGTTAATCTAATTTAGAGGGGCCCTTTTGACATAGGACAGCACCTAGCCCTTCAACTGATGCATCTGTGTGCACATGAAACTCCTTCGTCTAATTAGAAAGCTATAAGATAGATGCTTGGATAAGGTACTTTTTTAGGGTATTAAAGGCTCCTTCGTAGTCATCAATCCAAAGGAAATCCACATCTTTCCTTTTAGGAGCTTGTGCAGAGAGGCTGCCTTGGTTGCAAAATGTGCAATAAATCTTCTGTAGTGGCCCACATGGCCAAGAAATCCTCTCAATTGCTTGAGGTTTATTGGTGTTGTCAAGGCGGCAATCTTCTCAATCTTCACCGAGTCTGTTGCAATCCCTTGTGCAAAGACAATATGGCCCAGAAGAACTCCTGATGAAACGCCAAAGACACATTTATCGGGGTTGAGAGAAATCCCATACTCTTGGCATCTGTCAAAACATTGCTCTAAGTGTCCCCAGTGCTCACAGATTAAGCTATAGACATAGAAGTCATCAAGATACACCTCAATGAAATCATGCAAATGATTCTGAAAGGCAGCCATCATTACTCTTTGGAAGGTAGCAGGAGCATTACAGAGCCCAAATGGCATCACTCTATAGGCATAGGTCCCCCATCTTGTGGTGAAGGTTGTTTTGGATTGGTCCTCTTCTATGATTTGGACTTGGTTATATCTGCTGAATCCATCCAAGAGGGAATAGAGCTCATGGCCTGCTAGTGTGTCCAACAAATGGTCTATAAAAGAGATAGGGAAATGATCCTTCTTCAAAGTTTTCCGTTCTTCTTGGGTACTATCACAATGGACGAAATCCATTCACTGTTAGCCACGGGATAAATGAACTCAGCTTCAAGAAGTTACAATAATTCAGTCTTCACCAGAGCAAAATAATTAGAATTCATACGCCTTTGTCTTTGCCTTACAGGTTTGGCATCGGGCTCTAGGTCAATGTGATGTTGGCATACTGTGGGATCAATCTCCTTTAGGTCTTTATATGACCAACCAAACATGTCTAAGTTCTCTTTAAGTAGGTCTCGCAAGATTACTAGTTCTTCTTCTGGAAGATTGAGGCCCACTTTTAGGTGACGTTCAGTATCGTCAGTATCCAAGAATGTTACCTGCCTTTCACCTTCTACTTCACGTATGAATGTCCTACAGATTGCTTTTGGATAGAGGTCTGACTCTTTCAAGGGAGTAGTGTCATCATCTAATGTTTCACTAGAACCAGTGTCCTCCTAATCAGATGACTCATTTGTTTGTTTTGATTGTTGGAAGGGTATCAGAGCTTTGTTTGCTTCTGTGCGAGTGGTGATTTCTTCTGGACTTAGGGATTCATCTTCAGAGGATGCGTTCAAAAATGTCACATAGCACGGACCTTCTAGAATCTGTGGCTTTGATGGTTCTAGCTTCTGTTGATAAGGGGCATCATCATCTTTTCTCCAGACTGAACGGTCATGGCGACAGGAGCCATTGGTGAACTTAATTTTTGTGCTTTTGATCCATTGCTTATGCAAATTGTGCATAGTGTGTGGTTCATTGGCTAACCCAAATGGAACCATGGTCGTTCCATCCAACACCCTAAGATCTTCGACCTCTACGGGACCCGTAGGGACATCGACAAGATCATCCACTATCAGAGGATCTTCTTCAACTGCACTTTCATAGCCTGCTTCATTTTCTTCCTCATCATTTTCTTCCTCTTCCTTTGGAGGCTCTGTCTCTGCTTCTGTAGAGGCTCTGTAGAAGAAGAACAGATCTTCTGCTTCTGTCTCTGGCTCTGTCTCTATTACTGTCTCTGCAAATGACATGTAATAGGGAGAACAATACATCCATGCTTCTATCTCACTATCAGAGGTGATTTCAAAAGTCAATTCTAGTTGAGACAGGAGGTATTCTCCCATGGACAAGGACTTTTCTTCCCTTGGTAGTTGGCTTACAGTGCCCACTGTTAGGGATTGTGCCTCTGTTTTCTTGGGAAAGATCTGTTTAACAGTCTCTTTGTCTCCTAATGTACCATCCGTTACTTCGTTGGAGGAGTCAGTTATGACTTCGATGGATGTGGATCCATTGCCTTTTTGCGATCCATACAATTTCAACACCACTTTGTTGGGTCCTCTACCTAGGATTAGGGTTTCTTTGAACCAGGCCGTCCTGGCTCTCGCTTCATAAAGCCAAGGTCTTCTCAACAACAGAGGGTATGAGGTCCCATAAGAATTTGGTTTAACCACCAGATAGGTTAGCCAGTAATCTTTTCCTGCAATGGTTGTTTTTACGTATGGGAGGATGCCCAACGGTTTAATTCTGCTTTGGTCTGCCAATTTGATAAGCCACTGTATAGGTTGAATTCCTTGCAACCCTAAGTCCTTCATTGTCACATCTGTCATTATGTTTATTGATGAACATACATCAATCAATGCATTCGAGATAAAGCATCATTCAATCCATACACTAATCTATGGGGTTCTAGGATCTAGGAAGGTGTTAGCCACATCCACTTCCTTCACAGGTTTTGAGGCTCTATTGAACTTTGTTGTTGTTGCTGGGGAAGCAATCCTTAGGCCGGGTCTTCTTATCAAGATGCTTTTGAATTTCTTTCGAGAGCTAGGAGACAGCATCAGCAACTGTTGGAATGTTAAGTTCTTCCTGCAGTCATTGACAACCTTGCTTTAGCTTCGTCATACAATCTTGCACCTTCCATTGTAGCTTGCAGATTGACTGGTCTTCTCAATTCCATGAACTTGCGAACTTCTGGTTGTAGGCCTCTAAGGAACACTCCTTTCTGAATGCCTTCACCCAAATGATGGTTAGTCAATCTTTTCAGGATGGATTCCATAAGCTTATACTCTTTCTCCAGATGCCTGACTTAGGTTCATGAACTCCTCTCGCATCCGCTCTTCAAAACCTTCACGCTTGAATTTAGTGAGGAAGGCCAACTTTAGGTCGTCCCGTGTGCCAAAAGTTCCTGCTGCTTGTCTCTCATACCATTGAAATGCCGCGCCCTTGAAAGTGGCCGGGAATATTGCGAAATATTGCTAACCAATACCGAGGGATTCTGGCATTGTTACCCACACATGCTACCATAAATTTTGCTACATGAAGATCAAGGTCTTCATTATACTCTCTCTTGAAAATTGGCAATAGGACTATATTTGTTCGCATGTCATCAATATTTCCAAGACGAATCTGACTAAGAAGGGGACCTTGAGTCACCATGGGAACTTCTGTAAAGAGTGCTTTTAGGGCGTCAAAGGAGGCTTATGCTGCAAGCTCGTTCTTAGCCTTGATTCTTGCCTTCTCTCTTCTCACATACCTCTGGACTTGTTCTAACGCTTGCCTCTTGATCGCGTCATTCATCAAGGACTTGGCTCCAACCAGTTGTTCAGTATACTCAACAGAACAAAATCAGAGAGGGGCTTCAATCTCGGGGGGATTCTCTAGTCAACATCTCCTCTATTTTCTTCTTTTCAACATCTCTGAATTTGGCTTTCAAACCACTACAGAGGGGGAGATATTCCATTTTGAAAGTATCAAAACTCATTCTTCTTAGGATCGTTGTTGTACTGTCATTATAATAATGCCAGCTTCTGAGGATTTCAATAGTGTATGTTGTAAAAAACACTTTGTCTACCAACTTCCTCTAGTGGGTTGCTAATTGGACAAACAGAAGATTGTCAGTGCACCAAGTATCCCACGTATCTTGCTATTGAGCATCCACGAACAAATCCCAACTCTTTTCCTTCTTGTTTTTGTGAGCCTCCACTGACCACAACTCCTAAACCTTCTTCACAATCTCCCACTTGATGATGTCTGGAAACTTCTCAATAAATACCAAATCTTCCATGGATAGTCATTCTCTCTGCTTCTATCCTTTAATTTGTTTCCAAACAATTTTCCACCAAGATGCAAGTTTCTACTGCTTCAACATGAAGAGGAAACAGTCCACCGCATAGAGCTTGCATCATGATGGTAATATGTTTCCGCCATTGTGGGATGAACTTATTGTGGAAAGTGGCTTTGGCAATAAGAATCTCCAACTCTTCAGTGTGGAAGAAGGAAATTTGCAAACATCCATTGAATTCTTTTCTTCTTGGCAATGCCATTTCCTTCATTTTCAGCCTCTTCTGATGCTTGTTGATGGCAAGTTTCCCGGCAGCACACCAAAAACATGGAGTCCCAAGAGGAACACCAAGGAAAAGGGGATTCTTCTACAAGAAAATCTATCTTGTAACATCAACAAGCTTGTATTTCATTCTTTTGATGATCAAAACAAAGAAAATAGCAAATCTTCATGTAGCATCATAGTAAATATCTCCCATGGATTTGATAGAATCAACCATAATCTTCAACATCTTTAGAGAATCCATCAATACAACAATGAGTATAAAAGAATACACCATTTTTTAATGGAAATAAATCACATAGTATTCATCTTTATTGTCTTCATAGTTTTCTCACTTGATCTCTCATATACAGATACACTGTTTTGATAGAAATTAGACTACCTCTGGCTCTCTCTCTCTCTCTCTATAGTACATCATCTCCTCACTACAATACTCAATAATGACTCTCCAAAATCCTTCTTAGGTCGTGGATACACCTCCCAAGAGGTATGTTTGATGCGAAGAGGCACCAGAGCCACTACAGTGTCTCTTCATAGCTTACTTCTGTCTCTGTTACTTCACTCTACACTTCAGTTTTCAGCAGCTGCTTCTTCCATTTGTTTTAGCTCTTTTAAACCTAGATTCATCATTTTCAAAAGTTAGAAAACTTTTGCAAATTCACATATATATTCTACATAACACTTACAAAAGATCTACAGAACAGGAACAAAGCAGAGACATAACAGAGATAGAGGCTCTACAGAAGGTTTACAGAGGGTTACATAAGGTCATCAGAGAATATCAAATCCTCATTACTCAGACTAAAACCATTCCAAACTATCAAAAAATATTCAATAATCTTCCAAAACATTTCAACCTTCATCAATCATCAATCCATGCTTCATACAGAAGAAAATCAGAACAAAACAAAAGCTATACAAAAGGCATCAGAACCAATCAAAACCTATCAGAATATCATAGAGTTTCATATTTCTACTAAAAATCATCATGAGATTCCAAAAAATAATCAATATCATCCAAAACACTCTCAAACACTTCCATTATCAACCATACATCACTCTAAATCCATCAAAAATCAACTGTTCAGACCTCAAAAACAACAAAAATCAGTCAAAATTTCAGTCTTTTTCCACTCTCAACAGCAAGATGGGAGAATATAAGAAATGTGATATTGAAAAAAAACAACAAAGGTAGAAGGAGCAAATAAAATCAGTATGTTCTACCACAACAAAACAAGAATAACATCCAATACAGAAATCTATCCTAAATACTCATAATTCAGCCCATAGATTCTTGAATAAAAAAATGATTGAAAACAACAAATAATCTTCAAGAAAATGGTACCAAATTTAGGTTACATTGTAGACAATAGAAGGAAAATGTTATCTTGAAAATGTTGCAGTCCACATTTTTTCTAAATGAGAAAACGATATTCAATTTTTAGAAAATTGGTACAAGATTTGAAGTCACGTCATAGAGACCCAAGAACAATCTTGGTGTCATGAGTATTACTAATCACATTTTTCTTAAATGAAGAAATCATACTAAATGACATCATCTTTTCAGAGATAACGACAAACATTCAGGTTACGACCTCAACCACCCCAATAGGGCAACATCCTTGAGGATTTCGATTATATATGAGAGATAGATCCAAAAATATGCATACAAGGAGTTACAACCAAGACAGTCACTCTTCACATGACTTCACATGACATTCAAGGGTTGTTTTATACATAGTAAATAAGGCATCTACATGCATACTTTGTTCAATATGTAATTCAAGCATTAATATGTATAAATGCAGTTGAGTGTAAAGATTTACATATGGATTGCACGATACAAGGAGCTTAAATATTTATGGACACAATATAAATATAGATACCACATCAAGATAAACATATGCACGAACACGATATGACTGAGCAAGAACTTGTGGAGATGAAAATTTGATCATGGAAGCACTACCCTTGATTGTAGAGGAAGTGGGACTATTTATTGAACATAATGTATCTAGCTATCTCCAAGTTATTGATGAGCAAATCTAGTAGTTTGGTATCCCAAAGAAGTATAGGATTGAACATTTTGAATGCACTAATGAAAGTGGGTTTAAGAATCAAGCTCAAGAGATATAATAGATGCATGCTATAACATGGGATGTGCTAAGATATCAAGCTCTACATGAGCTAGCATCCACTATACATCTTGATGATATGGCAATATATTCTTCACTGGCGTGCTAGGTGACTGACATGAGGATATCAAGAAGGCCATCCAAACCTCATCACTTTCCTCCAATATAGCCTATCTCCAAGCTGACAGTGAATCAAAATTGTGACAAGATATTATTCATCAGCATGTTAGGTGATTGACATGAGGATACGTTATTGATTCTATAGCCAGACTACACCCATGTGATCCACCCTTGGTTGTGGCACATTCATGGTGCCACTTTTCTTTCCTTTGCAATTTCACACTTAGTGACCGTGTGTACATACATTCTAGTACTTTCATTCATGTTGTAGACTTATTTTTTCTTTTGTGAAGAAAAAGAAAGAAAGTAGAATAAGATTTAGTCCTATCTCTCTGTGTTCTCAAGTCTCCATTGCTTTTGTTAATATGTGCTCTTGGGTGCTTCACCTCTTATTAACCCCAAGTCGAGATGGCGGAAAAAGAAAGGGAAAAGCAAAAAAAAACATGGAAAAAGAGCAAAGACACGCACGCGACCTCCAAAACTAAGCCAGGGCAAAAAGCGCAATTTTAAATGAAAGGCGCCTCAAAGAACTTGGAAAACTCTTGTAAAAGAGCGCCAAGCTCCCTCCTGTGCCAATTGTAAAATATTAGACGTGTGTAGGCTAGAGGCATAAGGCTAGAAGAGGGAAATGGAAAAAGGACCTTGCCACAATGGCCGGTCATGTAAAAAAGGGATGGGTACCCATGGGATTTTAGGGTTTGTATATATAAAGTTCAAAAAGTGAATGAGAGCTCATTCTTTGATGTGTGGCTAACAAGAACTCTCTTCTTCTTCTCTCCTCATCTTCTTGCTTGTGTGTGCTCTTGAGAGAGGGAGTATGAGAGTGTGAGGGAGTGAGTGTGTGAGAGTGAGGGATCAAGAGGGTGAAGCTCTTCACCATCTCCTCTTCTCTTCTTCTCTTCTCTTCTCCCTTCTCTTGCATGCGGCTATGGAGGATGGAGCTTGGGGATGGAGGAGGCTTGAGGATGCTTGAGATCGCATCTAGGATCGTGGAGCTACCGGGGTGCGCGAGAGAGGAGGCAACTCGTATCGGCATCAAGGTAAGCTCACTACACTCATAGGATCGACGGCGCGTCGGCTAGGTGAGAAATAGCCATTAGAGCTCACTTGAAACACTTGAAGCAATAAGCGGTCCGTGGGTCTTGGTGGTTGAGCGAAAGCTCCCACTACATTTTGATTCGATTGACAGGACCAACAGATTCAAGGTTGAGCACTTGCGTGCCTCATATCGAGCATCGAAGTAAGGGATTTATCCCTGAAACGGAGCTTGAGATAGGTAGGAAGTTTGGGTATTTTTTATCCTTAAAACAAGTAAGTATTTTGGAACATTTTGTTTGTTTGATGATTGGGAAACATGGAGAAATTATTTTAGTTTTTTGCTTTCGATTTTTGTTGCATTTAGCGTAGGTTAGGATTAGGAAATCGCATCGGAGAAGGGTAGGATTTACTGTTGCAAAACAGGGTAAAACAGGGCAAAAATCGTGCAAAAAATGGTAAAAACCTCGCTTGTGATGCCTAAGATCGCCAAGTGAGTGATTGGGGGCATCAACACCATACTCGGGAAGGGATATAAGAGCCAAGAGGCCAAGGGAGAGCTCATTTGTGACCAGTTCTGTGAGAGAGAGAGAGAGAGAGAGAGAGAGAGCCATTGCACGATTCGATCCAATCGCATCATCGATGAGCCTACAGCTCTATTCAGGTATATGAATTCCTTCTCCTATCCCCCTAGATAGGATCTGGAGGTTTATGCTTGCTATGATTGATTAAATCGCAAGAATCGAGCAAAATCGACCTCTCGCTCTGTCGTAGTCGCGCCGCATCCGACCTGTCCAAGCGGTTGCTTCTGGGCCGACTCCCAAAATCGGCCCTCGACTCTCTTTCGTTCGGCCCACTCGGCCCGAAACCCTAATCGGCCCTCAGCCCGGCCCTCGGCCCAGACCTACTCGGTCCGTCCGAGTCACATTCGGCCCTCGGCCCGCCGTTCGAGTGACCTCGTCCGAATTGACCATTCGGCACGTCCAAGCCAACCTGTCCGAGTGACTTTGTCCGAGTCTGCGCCCCGACCTGTCCGAATCTACCGTGTCTGAGTCACGAATTCGGTCCTCGGCCCATGCACCTCATCCCGTCCGAGTGACTCACTCGGACCCTACAATTTGGACCAGCTGGGCTGAGTGAAAATTTTTATCAAATTCTCAGAAATTTGACTTGACCCGGCTAGAGCTCAGCAGCACAAATTGTCGAAAGTCCTTCTGATGCTCAGAACTTGATTCTAGCACACGGAATAGACGAAATCATAGGGAGCAGTTTGGTTAGCAGCGAGACCCATAGACCTAGACGCAAAGCGCTGAGTAGTTAAAACCTGATTGGCCAAAAACAAACGAGACAACATATTAGAAAAATCCTGAACCCTGTCGAGGCGGCTACAACAAGCCTATCAGGCCCGAAACAAAGCGAGAGTGCGTAAGATACTTCGAGATTGTTTACTGCACTCACCTTGAATTTCTACACTTGAATGCACTTAAGGAAATTGAAAGCCTGATTGAGCACAAGTGCACGAGAAGCGACACGCACACTGAGTGACCATAAATTGAGAATTGTATTCAATAACTGAAGAAACTCACTCAGATAAACCACTCAAGGAACCCACCAATAGGAGAGGACCCAAGACGTAGACAAACCATCAACGCACGAAGTAGGACCAAGCGGATGGCAACGACGTGGATTTGACAAATCTACTCAACCTGATCAACAGCTTGGGGGAGCACGACAACACGACTATGGCAGAAGAAGGTTCAGATCATAGGTCTAATGAGGAACTCAACTTGAACGTCTTCCCGGAGGCTATTTAGCAGAGCTGGTTAGCAGCTACGATGCACACACCCAGTACGAGCACCACGGCAGGACGGCAGACGCTATCATCGCAGGCCTAGAGGAAGAGAGAAAACTAGCTCACAAGGCTTTGCGAAGCATAGTCGAATACAATAGGGACCAGCAGGCTAGGAACCAAAGGCAAAGCACAAAGTTGCGTGAGGTACAACGAGTGCTGAACTTAGCAGGTAAAAACCAAACAGATCACGAGAGAGCCCTTAGAAGGAGACTTGACATTGAGCGAGCTTCTCATAAAGCAACTGCTAAATATCACAATAGCAGAGCAAAGTGCCGCGGTACTAGCGACATCGCTGCTCACAGGATTAGGAGCGAACCAAGGCTCAAAGAGCCAGTCTAAAATCCCTATTGTTGCCAAGCAACTCAACAAATACCAACCCCATGACAATTCATACAACTTTGTAGAGTAGTTCGAGCAAGTCTGCGAAGCCAACAGCCTCAACGACTTGACTCAATGCTCTCAAGCGTTTGGGCTCTGCTTAGGTGACAAGGGAAGGACTTGATATACAAGCCTAGATGTCGCAGAACGAGCCAACTTTAGTGGTCTCAAGGATCTCTTCATTAAGAGATTTGCCGAGCCTAGATACTCCAATAATCTACTAGTACGCTTGATGAACATCAAGCAAAAAGAGGAGGATATTCGTGACTACGTGACCCACGTGAGGAGTCTCTTTCTGCTTGATGAACGTCAAGCAGAAAGAGAAGGAGGACATTCGTAACTATGTGACCCACGTGAGAAGTCTCTTCAAGAGAATCCCTATGAACGAGCGACCAATTGAAAGAGCAGTTTTGACTGTATTCATTAGCGAAATTCGAGACGAGGAGTTATATAAGGCTTTGGCACGCAATTCGAGCTTGCAACGAGATGCGCTGGCTAGAGTGTTTAAGGAAGCCATCAGAGTCGATGATCGGCTGAAAGAGCAGAGCTCCAGGAGCTCGAACCTAGAAGAGACCAACTTGTGAGGCTCAGACAGAGCGTCAGCCTCTACTGAGCGATCAGTCCCATCATCCCAAGATAAGGGAAAGGCCACTAAGACGAACCAAGACTTGGGTGATGTAAAGATGGAGTTAGCCAAGTTGCAAGACATGTTGAGACGACCAACGCACCCACACGTCCAATGCGTGTACTATGGCCGAAACCACTTGCCAGCTGATTGTCAAGACCTTGTGCTAACTGCGGTAGGTTCGGTCATGACGTCGCGCATTGTAGATTACCAAGAAGACTTCCGTACTCGCAACCCTATGGCCAGCCTTACCTAGCGAACAGGCCACAGCCATTCTTCGAAAGGGAAGCCCCATTGGCCCTTCTTGCGCCTAACGACATTAAGCCAGTTGTTTCTAGGATGGAGATAAACCCTACTGGCATACCCAGACCACCTGATCCTTACGTGACCTATCCACCAAGCGATGCTCCAATCTACTATGTGGAAGAACCAAATGAGAAAGAAACTTTATAGTCATGAAGGGAGTGGACTACAATATCCTATTAGGCCGACCCTGGATGCGCAACGCTAGAGTCATCGAAGATTGGGGTAATGGCTTGACCTTCCTTGGCAATAGAATAGATATCGTGAGAATAGAGATGGACACCTGGAAGACCTCACCAGCAGTCGACTTAGATGCCATCTCTGCTATGCTCAAGGGTGACACCCAGGTCAAGAAGTCCTATGGGCCCTTGACAAGTATATCCCATGCCCAGAGGATGAGCGAGATTGGATGCACGTCCTTGCTACAATCGACCTGCTATTCTCAGATCATGAGGCATATGAGCAAGCCATCAAAACAATTAGCAAGTCTAATGACACACCCTCCGTACCAGTCTGCATGATGGGAGGAACCCTTCGTGGGAAACCTAAGCCTGTCAACTTCCAGGTCCCAACCAACAAAAGGGAACTCCAGGAGATACTGGAATACAACGGACAAGCTAGTTGGCAATCCAGCTGCAAACTTCAAACCAATCCAGGATCTCTTAGATGAATCTAAGTGGCAATGGACCAGAGTGCATGACTTAAACCTCATGTATAACTGGGCCCTAGTTCCTGACCAGTGACAAGAGATATACCAAGCCCTAGGAGACGACGAGCAGTCTGACGAAGAGGACTCTATTGACGAATACAAAGACTACCAATCCTTCAGTGGACGAAAGTGAGGGTGAGGTAGATACCATGGAATACGACACTGAAGGACAAGAAATAGAGCAAATACGAGCAGATTCCAAGACCCAGAAAAAGAGTATCTTTAGGATAGAGTGAGAAGTCATGTGCATGGAATGTGATCAAGCCTGGTTGGAACATGTAGGAGCCATAGACCTTGAGCAAGCAGGCCTAGCCCAGCCAGGAACAACATCAGTGCTTAGGACAAAGTCGCCGTCCGAACTGCGCCCACCAGGGGAGACCACCTCTTCTAGCAAGGAGACAGGGAGTTGGACTCTGAGTCAGAGGTTAGTTCGGATAGAGATCCAGAAATCCCTAGGCCACCTATGGCCAGATGCACCAAGGGGGACCTACCCTTCCACCTGAGGCGCAGACGATTAAGGCAGAAAAAGGCAAAACAACCCAAGGATACACGAACGGAAGAGCAGCGAAAACCGCATGACCTCCCTAAACAATTTACGAAATTCAAAAAAGGGAATGGGGTAGTAGTTCTATTAGGTTCCAAGCACCAACAAGGGCAAACGAGCAAACCAATCGAGGGACTAGCCAAGGTCAAGGAGGTGAACCTAGCCCAGGAAGGGGAAACACCCCAACCAGTCTTCATTGCCGATGACTTGACTGAGGAAGAAGAAACGAGTCTTGTCGCTCTCTTGCGAGAGTACATAGACGTGCTCGCCTGGTTCTTAGAAGAGCTTAAGGGGGTAGATCCGAGTGCCGTGACTCAAAACATACCCATGACGCCAGACGCAACACCAGTCAAGCAGCGACCATACCCTATGAATCCAAAACACGCTCATGCTATCAAAGAGGAGATTGATAAGCTTATGAGAGCAGGATTCATTTACGAAATTGAACACATAGACTGGGTATCGCCCATAGTCATTGTGATGAAGAAGAATGGAAAAATCTGAGTGTGCATCTATTACAAGAAGGCAAATGGTGCTACTAAGAGGGAAAACTATCCATTGCCATACACCGAGCATATTCTTGAGAGAGTGGTAGGCAAGGAAGCCTACAAATTTCTAGACGGCTTCTCAGGGTACAACCAGGTGCAAGTGCATCCTGCGGACAAGCACAAGACTACCTTCGCCATTGAGTGGGGCATCTTTGCTTACATAGTCATGCCCTTCGGGTTAACTAATGCCCCTATCACCTTCCAACGCCTCATGTGCACCATCTTTAAAGACATTCTTTGCAAGGATCTGGAAGTCTTTGTCAACGACCTCTGTGTCCACTCGACCTGGATCGAACACTTAGACAAACTCCGTGCAGTCTTTGAGCGGTGTCACTTATATCGTCTCTCCTTGAACCCCTTAAAGTGCCAGTTTTGGGTAAAGCATGGATGCATCTTGGGGCACGTGGTGTCGAAGAACGGCATTGCCACTAACTTTTCGAAAGTCAGGGTTCTTGTTGACCTTCCACCCCCAATCAACTATAAGGGAGTTCAATGCTTCCTAGGCCATACAGGGTACTATCGGCGATTTGTACTGAACTATGCATTGATCGCCAGACCTTTGTACAAGTTGCTGATCGTCTTCGAATGGACCGAGGCTTGCCAACGAGCATATCAAGAGTTGAAAAAGGCTCTAACCACAGCACCAATTCTATGAGCCCCAGATTGGACCGTTACTTTCCACGTGCATATCGATGCTTCTAAGTTTGCCGTGGGGGCATTGTTGTGCCAACCTAGTGAATGCAACTTAGACTATCCAGTGAGCTTTTCTAGCAGACAACTCACTAAGACGGAAATGGACTACTCGACAACAGAAAGAGAAGGATTAGCCACAGTGTTTGCTATGAAGAAATTTCGGCACTATCTATTGGCCACACCCTTTACCTTTTTTGTGGACCATCAAGCCCTGCTCTATCTAGTAAACAAACCTTGCGCTACAGGATGCATAGCTCGGTGGCTCCTTTTGCTCTTGGAATTCGACTTCTCCATGGTTGTACGAAAAGGAAAATAACACTACATGGCTGACCACATGTCACACATTCCCACGGGAGAAGCCGCTCGACAAGGCATTGTTGACGAATTACCCGATGCCCATCTATTTAACCTGTCCAGTGAGAGAGATTTATTCAAGGCTGATCTAATGCCATATTGGATGGATGACATAGTCCAGGTGCTTAAACACGGACTGCCTGATCGACCGATAGAAAAAGCCCGACTTAGGCGATTAATCCTTAAGATCTAGCCCTATCAGCTGATCGCAGGCCAACTCTATAGGCTGGGGCAAGACGGATTGCTGCGCAGATGCGTATGCGAACATGAGATGCACGATGTGCTCTCAAAGGCACACAACGGCATTGCTGGAGGGCATTTTAGCGGAGATACGACAGCACGAAAAGTGTTACAATCTCAACTGTGGCGGCCCACGCTTTTTCGTAATGTAGCACGATTCGTCAAGCATTGTGACGAATGCGAATGGACAAAAGTCCCAATTCGCAAAGATCAGATGGAGTTGACCCCAGTTATTACATGACAACCCTTCAAAAAATGGGAAATTGACTTCATAGGACCCATCGTCTTGCGGCATAGTATTCACATGTCAAGTACATCATTGTGGCCATGGACTACCTCATGAAAGGGGCAGAGGCAAGAGCGACACGAAAAAATGACGCTAGGATGACTGCCAAGTTCTTATGGGAGCAAGTGATCTCGCGATTCGGCTGCCCCATCGAATTGGTCAGTGACCAAGGCACACACTTCATCAACAAAGTGATAATGCATCTCCTGTCCACCTTTCTCATCATCCATCGCAAATCCTCGCCATACTACCCTCAGGCAACCGGTCAGGAAAAATCCACGAATAAGATTCTTGTCAATGTCATGACCAAGGTGGTCTCAGCCTCATACAGCGACTGGGACAACAAGATGATGGCAGCTTTATGGGCTTACCACACAGCTTATAAAACGGTTGTCGGTCAAACCCCCTTCACGCTGACCTATAGAACTGAACCGATTCTACCATTAGAATTCTTTGTTCCTAGCCTGAGAATAGCACTTCAAGAACGATGGGAAGGGAAGGAGGCATGGACGCAACGCTTGGTTGAACTCGAACACCTCTCAGAGACTCACCTTCTAGCCACCCATGCGCTTATATGTGAGAAGGCCCGACGCAAGAGTTGGTTTGACAAGCATGTCAAGCAGCGCGACTTTGAATAGGGCGACTTAGTGCTTCTCTACTCAGTTAAGCAGCATAAGCAGAAAATGAAATTTAGAGGCATTGGACCTTTCAAGGTTCGTGCGATCAGCCGCACAGGCAATGTCGAGCTCGAGACCTTAGACAATGAGGGCATAGGCTTCTTCAATGGCAGTCGTGTTAAGAAGTACTACCCTTCCACCCATCCTTTACACAAGTCCCCAATGTTAGAACCGCCTGTCAAGATACGAGTGGCCACAATCATTAAGATTGATGATGAGGATGAGGAAGCCGTAGAGCCCGCATACCTCCATATCACGATCACTGCAAAACAAACATGCGCTTTCAATGCTTTGATCGACGAGGCAGCATACTTCAATGTCTTAGCCCACAATCATTGGACTCAACTTGGCAGACCACCAATTTAATCCACTAATGCGAAATTAAGCCAATATAGGGCCCATTCCTACGCACTTCTCGGCACAATGATTTTTTACGTGTTGCCAAATGCTAAAAACGCAGACATGGAGTCGCTACTGGGGCACACTTTCAAAAAACAAACTCACTGCAATGTTGATTATGAGTCACAACGCATCCACCTCGCAATAGGCAACGTTCACATTGTCACAGCTTTCAGCAAGGGCTGCGCGACCTCATCACTGTCCACAACGCCACCAGTAGAAATATCCGTAACCAAGTCCAAGGAGGGGGTAGTGCGCGGCCGCCACCTCCCAGATTTCATGAATCACAGCCCACAACAGCAAAACCTAAGGCCCAATAGCCTAGATTTCAATGGCAGTCAAAGCAGCCACAACCGATGCTGCCTAGGAGTCGACGCTCCTACCTATCCTTATAAAACCAAAAATTCTAAACCTAAAAGGCCAAGACACAGTCACAGAAAGCGACGCATGATCAAGAAAAGATGGGTCCCTAAAGCCCTCTTGCATGCATAAGGCTACTATGTGGGCAACACCTGGCTGTGGATCCCTAAGGTCTACACAGCCAAAGGCACTACTCATGCACCGCTCTCAAGCTTGATCAACCCAAGCCCCATAAACCCTCCAAACCATAAGCCCCACTACTCTCCAAAACCACAGCCATCTGACTCATCCACACCTAAACTCAAGAGAGTCACAAAATCCTATCAGCCCAAACAACATACTTCGTTACAAGAGTCATCACCCGACCAAGTCAATTCGACTCCCTAAATCCAACTTGAATGCAGCAGTCCGTCTGTCGTGGCTGCCCCTAATCCACTCATAATCCAAGCAACCCAACCGCAGGCTCAAGAATACTTCCAACTGCAACTCTTCGTTGCCACAGGCTCTAGTCCTAGCAAACCTCGACTACCCGTCGGCCTTACGCCCTCTTATGAATGCAAATCCTTTTTAGCGCTAGCCGCTGACCTCGCTGAGGACACCGGGGATGATGTGATGGAATGCATTAAACAACTAGACACCACCTTCATGTCGCTAGCACTAAGCTACGACCTCTTGGACTTAGGATTATTGGAGGAACCTTTTGCAACTGAAGTTAAAACGATGCCATGCTCCTGGAAGACCTTTGAATTTGCATTCCCAAAAGCTTCTCGCTCCGCTGCTGAATTGCTCAACAGCGAGATCTCCAAGGAGCAAGCCATCAAACAACACCTCATCACATCATACGATCAGCGAACCACTTTTGCTATCATTGATCAAGAAATCACAGCGTTATCAAAGCTCACTGATACTGACTCCCCGTTCTTGAGGCATTGGTACACTCTTAGGCTGCAATGGAAAGTTGAAGGGTGCCGTATAATGACCAACGCTGAGCAGCGCCGCACTAGCAAAACAACGGAATACAACCCCACATATATCGCGCCAACCTCATATAGAGTGTTAACCACTCTTCAAGGCTGACCCATGGAAGAACAAATCAAAGGACACCCCTACCTGAACCGCTTGTTGACTGAGGAAGAGTTACATATTGCTAGCCGTGTCAACTCTGGTGACTTCTTAACATATGTTCTCACATACATCACGCAAGTGGGGATTCAACCCTCTGATCTGGACCACGAAGCTCACTTAGAATACAACCCCCAGTTCTATGATTGGCTCCTTCACAAGTAACTCCTACACCACCATGCCGAACGCCCTTGCCCTTCTAACCCTAAATCCTAGGAAGGATTCTTCTCAAGCTGGAAGGGGAAGGGGTAAGGTGAATAAGGTGAATCAAATCAGGCCAATTAAATCAAAATTAGTGAAACACATAAACATATATTATGAAAAACGGATGGGGTAGGAAAAAGGGTATGAAAACTTTGAAGTAAAGGACAAAAAGTCAAAGTCTGAAAATGAAAATCTACATTGGTTCTTAATGAATTCATGCAAAAAGCATAGAATTTTTCTTTTTCAGCAATCAGCAAATTACTATGTGGAAAGATAAAATTACGGTTTATGACAAGAACGAAAAATATCGCAACAAGACCATGCCCACCAGCTTCCATTCACGGAAGAGGAGAGAGCGCAGTACATCATCACCTTGGAGAGCCACGCCTACAACCAACTAAAATTCCGAACTATTCACAACTTAGAAGGATTGGTGGCCAAAGAAGAGGTGGCTAGGAGAGTCATTGAAAACTGCAACTTCACCAAGTACCTGGAAAGATTCGCACAAGAACCCGACCACACAAGGTGCATGAAATTTCTCAGGTCTTATGACCCCGACAACGAATGCGGCACCGTCACAATAGGAAGGGGACAAAATGCCAAGCAATTGTTGGTTCGCTTATCCCCTGCCTTGGTAGAAAAGGCGTTGGGACTAGAACCGAAAATAGAAAAGAAGCAAAAGAGAGATGTGTATGCCATGCTGGGGATGAGAAAGGAGGACGAGCTAACAAACGACAGCATCAACATTCAAGATATCCCTGATGCAAAAATCGGACTGCAGGCAAAACTGATACACACGCTCTTTTCTAGCCAGTGCTACAATGCATTGATGCACTAGATCAATGTGCCAGTATTGGAGAATGTCGTGGCTCATACCCTGCATGAAGTCGATTGGAATGGCTATGTGCGCAAAACCATCGACCACGCGGCTAAAGCATTGGCTTTGGGAAGCATGCCAGCAGGTGGAGGGTCGCTAGCTTCCAAGGCCACAGAGAGGAAGAAGGCCTCGTCTAAGGCCTCATTTATCGGCTACGGAAGCATTTTGGCTACGCTCATCTAGGAGGCAATAAAGGAGACAAAGAATGCAGAAGAAGAAGAAGGAGAAACACCGGATAGGTCGCCCCCTCACCAGGACAAAGAAGGGTCCATCAATAGAACTGAGACCGAGGAAGAAGGGGAAGAACAGAAAAGCAAGAAGATAACCAAGAAACCCAAGAAGAAAACAGCCCAAAGGAAGAAAGAGGATTACGAAGACCGCAAGAAGGAGAAATAGGACTTGGAAAGGGCCAAAAAAGAATCCCTTAAGGAGGCCAAGGAGAGGGAGAAGAAGAAGAAACAGGAAGAAGAAAAGGAAAAGGAGGAATTACAGAAGGCAAAGAAGGCATCAAAACAGGAGGTTGAGGAGAGGAAAAATAAGGAAAAGGGAGAAAAAGACAAAAAGGAGGAAGAACGCCAAAAAATAGAAGTGGAAAGGCAAAGAAAAGCCGCAGAGGAAGACGAGGAACTAAGAAGGAAGGAGGAAGAAGACCTGGTTGAGACTACACGCCGGTCTATCGAACAATAAAGTAGGGCAAATGAATTGGGGAATCTGAGCCCGCAAAGAGAAGAAGAGCCTGGTTCTAGCACACAGGCACCAAAAATCGTGTCGCCCACTGTCATTGAGGGCAAGGACAAAGCCCCAATTCACCCGATTCCGCCCCTCATGGTGCCTCGCACCGAACCAACCACCATCACCCCCAGCATCCCGACTAGTGCCAATGTTTCAAATTTCGTGGCATGGATGCAATACTTCATCAACAAAGAAATGGGCTAGGGACAAAGCACCGAAACTACGGCCACAAGGCAAAAGAGGCCAGGCACTGATGTAGAATCAAGGCAAGACCCTAAACGGCAGAAGGTGGAAGACTCGACATCACCAACCCAGACAACGATGACGCCATCAGCTTACTACAACGAGTACGTCGCTGAGCTACTCTCCCAATTGGAGAAAGCTAAGGAGGAATGAAATATAGATGTGGCTGAGTTAGCGGCTAAAAAGGAGTCAGTAGAGCTGCCTTCCAACTCGACAAAACTAGAATGATAGTCATGCAGCAAAGGGAGATCTCGGATCTCAAGCAAGAAGTGAAGGCTAAGGACGATAGGAAAGAGCACTGGAGGCAGCTACTAGACAATGAAACATAGGAACTTGTGAAAATGCAGAGAGAACACAAGCTCTTGATCATGCAGTATGAGGAGCTAATTGCAAAAACAGCCAAAGTCAAAGCGCTTATGGCTGAGCTCAATGCCAGGGGCGAGGAAAGAAAATAGAACATGGAGCAGTAGTAGAACAAGATCAAGTCCCTGACTGATCAGCTGAACTCCCAAAAAGAAGAACAGGAGACACTGGTCAAAGAACGGGAATACCAAGAACAAAGGCTCACGACCCTGGCTCTAAGGCAAGGAGAGAGCCTAGAAGAGATGAACAAGAAAGCAGAGGAGTGGGCCACGCAGAATAAAAGAAAGGTGAAGACACTGGCACGGCACCTTGCTCTGGTGGAAAAAGAGAAGATCATCGTAGAGAACAAGACAGAAGCCGCCCGGGTAGCCTTTGGTACCCAACAGAAGGCCTTCCTCAACACAATCATGGACACCACCCGCCCAGAGGAGGGAGAATCATTGGAGGTGGCACAAAAGAAGCTTAACATTGCACGCAAAGCCCTGCATGCAGGACTGCAAATGCCACCCCAACCTGGGGAGGTTAGACTGAGCCTGGAAAAGTAAAGGAAATACCTACTGCTGGCCGGCCTAACCCCCCAGGAAGTAGATGCCATAGGATTTGAAGAGAGAGCACCACAGGCAGACCGGCAGGGGGAGGAAGCAGAACTCGAATTTGACATGGGCAGATTCAGAAAGGATGTGATCGCACAACCCTCCTCGCCGCAGTCTCAAGAACAACAATAGGAGGACCCATCTGCAGAGAGACAAGCCGCACTTAAAGAGAGATGCAGGAAGCTAGTCGAAGAAGCCAGGAAGCAGTTAAGGGCTAAGCCATCCGTGTAGCCGTCCGCACCCCTCCCACCTTGCCCTGATGACATCCCAGTTGGATTCCATGCAGAGCTAGCAGTTTGGGAAGGACAAGAAAAAGAAAAGGATCCATTCACATTTAGCTTTCTCCTTCCCAACAATCTACGGAGGGTCTTGCCGCTTAAGGTAATGGAGCAGGTGATCGCGATTGGTGGCCGACTAGGGCAAAAGTGGCTACAAGAGAGAGAGAAGACCCCCATCTCTTGTGAAACTGAAGAGGCCGACTACTGGCAAAACAATGTTTTTGAAGTTTCACATATAGTACATGGCTATAAAAGCCAACCCCTGTGGAGGAGGCGAGTATGCGACATTAGTATGCTCGCCTGGATGGCATTTTGTAACACACTGCCCTTCGAGAGGAACAACCCCACATACATGGCATACCCTCGAAGGATAGGTGTGGATTTTGATGCCACCCTCCACGGGCGTTACGACTTTCCCATTATCTATAACTCCAATATAATATCCTTCGAACATGCCCTCCTCTTTAACCTAGAAAGCCTAGATGACTCTATGATGCGCTTCCTCGCAGATTTCTCTTCATGTCCCGACCCAGATTTTGTAACTACATATAACTACCTTAGATTACTTAAGCTATTACTTAAGCAGGACCCAACTCCACAAGAGCGCAGTCTGCCTCCCCTCTTCTTCGACCCTAACGCCATTCATAACTGTGCCATGGCTTGTCTCATGATGAGGGCTAGTCTCCTCCCTCCTTTTGCCTAGCCCTCCTAGAAGACATGAATGACAGCCAGTTTACTAGGTGCAATCACCCTTTCCTCTCCACCACCTCTCTCCACATCCACATGAATCTGAAAGGATACATACAAAGCTACCAATTTTTTAGTAAATCCATCCGACCCCCTTTCCCTCCTCATTCAGATGAAGAGAATTTGGCCCTGGCTGTCATTCTACTACTGTAACTTCAAAAAAAAAAGAGAGAAAAGTAAAGTAAAGTAAAGTAAAAGTGAAGAAAAGAACAACATGAAAGGAAAAGCATGAAAGACACTCTCCACTAACTGGAAAACATAGCCCACTTGCAAAAGCACTTACCACTACATAAAGCACGATCACTGCACCCAAAGGTTCTCAAGTTAGGCATGCCCAGTGGCTTTGGTCGGCCGGCTCCACTCCTAACCCGCTAGCCCTTTTGCTCCCCCACTCCACGCTTAGGGCACATCAAGGGCAGGACATACCTAGGGAGGTAACACTCGCCTATGGCTAGACCTGTCACCCTAAGCCACTTGCACCGCACCTCCCTTGGCACAAATGGGGTCCTCAAGTGTGGGACATCACCCAGGCTTGCCTGCGATTAGATCCACCTCCCCATTTCACTAGCACGAGCACAATGCACTAACAGAATGAGGTAGGCACTTCCCTTAGAAACAGCATCGCACCTTCTCCTTTCAGGCATCACAAAAAGCAACAAACCACCAACTTTGGAGGCCCCCGTCAACCACACAATACCCATTTGGCTTCTCTAACAAAAATCATTTCACAACTTCCACAAGCACCTGAGTCTCCAAGTGGCCCTCACCTTTACACCACTTGGCCAATTGTCTGTCAACCTATAACAACACAGAAGTGCCATGGGACTGGCACCCGTCTAGGAGGGGGGTAATGTTAACCCCAAGTCAAGATGGCGGAAAAAGAAAGGAAAAAGCAAAAAAAAACATAGAAAAAGAGCAAAGACACGCAGGCGACCTCCAAAGCTAAGCTAGGAAAAAAAGCGTAATTTTAAATGAAAGGCGCCTCAAAGAACTTAGAAAACTCTTGTAAAAGAGCGCCAGGCTTCCTCCTGTGCCAATTGTAAAATATTAGACGCGTGTAGGCTAGAGGCATAAGGCTAGAAGAGGGAAATGAAAAAAGGACCTTGCCACAATGGCCGGTCGTGTAAAAAAGGGATGAGTACCCATGGGATTTTAGGGTTTGTATATATAAAGTTTAAAAAGTGAATGAGAGCTCATTCTTTGGTGTGTGGCTAACAAGAACTCTCTTCTTCTTCTCTTCTCCTCTCCTCATCTTCTTGTTTGTGTGTGCTCGAGAGAGGGAGTGTGAGAGTGTGAGGGAGTGAGTGTGTGAGAGTGAGGGATCAAGAGGGTGAAGCTCTTCACCATCTCCTCTTCTCTTCTTCTCTTCTCTTCTCTCTTCTCTCGCGTGCGGCTATGGAGGATGGAGCTTGGGGATGGAGGAGGCTTGAGAATGCTTGAGCTCGCATCTAGGATCATGGAGCTATCGGGGTGTGCGAGAGAGGAGGCAACTCGTATCGGCATCAAGGTAAGCTCACTACACTCATAGGATCGACGGCGCGTCGGCTAGGTGAGAGATAGCCATTAGAGCTCGCTTGAAACGCTTGAAGCAATAAGTGGTCTGTGGGTCTTGGCGGTTGAGCGAAAGCTTCCACTCCACCTCTCTTGAACGTTGTTTATTTTCATAGTATTAGAGCCATCCCACAATTGCGCGGAGCTTAATTAAAGATTGAGGTAAAGGCATTGGAGCACGAAAGAAAACAAGCAAGCAACAGGTAAGAAGTTCTTTCACCTTGCTTCGTTTGCCTTAGGTTATAGCTACAAGGAGGTTCCAGTTTAGTCAAGAAAAGTTCGCCAAGATCAAATGTATGTGTCACAACTGAGTGTAGTCCAACAAGTGCCGTCCAAAGCACTTGGCCTATGTGCTCATGTGTGAAGAAGATCATTGTTTGACTGTTTAAAAAACTCAAATCAAGGAGCTAATAATCAAAGCCATGTGGGCCGACTCAAAGGCCACATGGCCATTGTTGTTATGATGGATCATGGGGCTAATTTTAACAAGTCAAGGTGCCTATTTTTGTGGTGATGACCAAGTTGGCCACTTATGGCTAGGGCCAAGACATTAGCCACTTCTCCTATCAAATGGGCCAAGAGGTTGGTATGAGGCGGTCGAGGGTGTGACCAAGCAAGTGGAATGGCCATCCAGGGCTTACTTATGGCAAATTCACGTGGCCAAGGGCTTGATATGCCCAATTGTTTTGGTGAAATGGCTGTTCATTCATGCAAAGCACATAAGTGTGTGGGACCAAGGTGACCAAGGTGGTGTGCCATAGCCAAAGGCCAAGATTGATTGCATGGTAGTCGAGGACCAAGCCCTACCCGCTACTTAAACATGCAAGGACAAGGCTTATTGGTGAGCGAGCCCTACAAGCGGATGCCTAAGGTTGTGTGCATGGTCCTATTTAGATGTCACAAGCTAAGTGTTATTGGTGGAGACAGAGGGTAGTAGTAAGTTCATCCGAGGCCAAGAAGTAGCTAAGCAAACACAGTTGTTCAAGGTGGAATGCCTAGTGGTGGAGGCAAAGGGCCAAGTGCAACCAAGTCATCTACAAAGCACCCCTTTCAAGACAAAATAGTGGAATAGAGGAAGAAAGGCAGCCAAAAATAGTCACCTGAGTGAGTCCCCCCCACCCACATTCATTGGAAAATAATTACTCCCCTTCCTCATCATTAGGTTCATCTCCCTCTGCATCAAAGCCTCCCCCCACCCAAACCATCAAGAGGTCATCTCCCCCTCCTACTAAATTCTCCTTCTCCCCATCATCATCATCACCATCTCCTTCTTCTTCTTCTTTCTTAGCACCTCTCTGAGCAAAGAACAAATCTTATTCTCCCCTAATAACATATAAGTAATTCAACCCACACACAAACACACACATAAAAAATATAAAATCGCCCCCTCTCATTTTTCCAAAATGGAGGCAAATAGGAGCTAACAAGCTCTAAGAGCTCTAAGTGAGTGAGTGAGTAAGCGATCGAGTAAGAATGAGAGAATATATTAAACAAATAGAGAATGAGAGAAAGAGAGAGAGAAGATATGAAGTGGAAGATAAATAACAGAAGGAAATAGAGAGAATAGAGAGGGAAAGAGAGAAACAAAGATGAGAAGGGAGAGTGAGAAAGAGAGCGAAACAAAGCTCATGCCACCGATGATGCATACATAAAATCAAGCTCACATACAGAAAGGAAAAACCCCTTTCTCTTTTATTTTCTCTAAATCTTCATTTCCTTTTATGAGAATGCCACCACATGAGCATACAAATGTCTAGGTTTCCTCGACCACCATTGTGAGCCCATCATTTGACTAGCAACGATGCAAGCATGCAAGAAAATGCTCTGTCCAAGCATCGCCTCCACAAACAAGCTCTTGACTTTTTTGGGCCTTTAATACAAGCACATGTGTATCCTTCTTCACTTTCACTAGCTTTGTCTTCATAGCATATCCATTGTCTTCCCTTCCACAAACTCCTCTTTCTCTTCCTCATAGTTTCAGTTATGGCTACCTCATCCTCTCTACATCCACAATATGAATTTAGCACCACCAAATATAGAGCCAAGTGCGCTTCCACCCTCCTTGACTTCTTGTTAATTTTCATCACCATATCCACCCTACGCTGACTAGCATTGTCATTGCCCTAATCATCTTTCTCCTTGAACAATGACTTACCTATTTATGTAACTCCTAGGAAAGCTTTAAAACATGGTGCGTTTTCATTTTTTGCCTTGCATGGCTTTGCTTTTGCGTTTCTACCCAAGATGGTATACTCTTGGTTGTCACCGCATCCATAAATTACTTTTTCTTTCCTTATTGATATCAGTACTAACTCCATCAACTCCAATATTTGCATTGTCATCTTTATTAGCATTGTGCCAAGTATGCTACATCCAACCACTTTTTACCAGCTCAAAAATTGCATGCCTTTGGCATTGATTCAACACAAGTTATCGCTGCATATGCACTCATACTACCACCCTTAGCAATTTGCCATGTCATCCAAGCTTGTAAGCCTTATCAAATGGGCATAGAGACTACTCATAAACCCAAGGAGTATTTTGATCATCATCTCAAAGACTTGTACTCTTAAGAGCGTCAAATGGCTGAACATCATAAATACCATTAAGAGAAACATGGACTCGAAAAGAGCCTCATAAGGAATGGATTGAGAAAGGGCTAATTTTTTGTAATCTCGAGTTGGCCTCAATGCAATTATGAAGAAGACAAATCATAGATTGTTTCTATCAAAAGGGAAAGGCAAAGCACAAAATTCTATTATTAACGATTTCTATGAGGTGGCTTAACAAGATTGGCCCTTAACCTAGTGATAGGCAAAGAGCCTAATATGAGCTTGAGGTCTAGAGAGTTCAAAACCCACATGCATGAGCTAGGGGGGATAGTAATTAGAACTAGAACTTTCACCTCAAAGTTTGGCGCATGTCAACACTTTTTTCAAGAGGCGTTGCTCCATATGCGAAATCAACATGGTGCATCTCCAATTGCAGTGAAACTTAGTGAGTAGGAAAAATAGTGTTCCCTAGAAATAAACATTGTTTGTTCTATTTGTTATGTTTCACTACTTAATTTATACTCTTTTTTCTCTTAATACATCTCTAGAAGTGATATTTCTTCTAAATAATGTATCTCTCCAAATTGAAATTTTGATCGCTCCTCCTCAAGCTCAACTATTTTCTTCATTGCTTCATTCATAGCATAATCATTACTACCTCTAACTAGTTCTCTAATGTCCCATTTAATTTCACGATCATTATATTATTTTAACCCTTTATTAGTGCTAGCATACTCCAATCTATTCACATTAGAGAAAATTTGAGGTCAAAAAATGGCATTGATAAGAGAGTTTGACCAAAATATTCCCTCGAAAAATGGGGGCACAATAAAATTTTCGCAAATGAACTCCAAATTTATCAGAGATTTCCCTCACAAGAACTTTGTTGTTGTCCTAACATATTTCTCAAGAGAGTGGCCGTTGCCTCAATCCATTGTGTCAAGTAGTTTATCAAAACAATAATATATTTAGCCTATGAGTAATAGCCTACAAGACTTATAGGTCCAACAAAATCAATCTCCCATTTCTCAAAAGGTTGTTGGGATATGATTGGCATCAATTCCAACTTATCATTTTATAAAGGCACTTTGTGATAACCATTCAGCTATGTGTCCAATTGTATAAGATTTGTTTACTAAATAGAGGTTGATTATCAACAAAGAAGGTGAATAACATCATTAGCAACTAGTAGCAAATTCTTTTCACAAGGAATACCATTGCCAAACCCGCTCTCTTAGTACTAGATTAGTTCATTTCTATGTCTATGATTTTTCGACTAGCAAAGCTCATGGGAGAGTTCAAATTTTGTTCTCCAGGATAGCATAGTAATGCTCACACAAAAAACTTTGAGGTATCAATTTGCACATGAAAGGTTATGTTCTAGTTTGGGGCTCACAGAATTGGAGCTATTGATAGAATCTATTCTAGTACTCATAAGCACAACAAAATCTCTCTGAATTGAAATTCTAATCTCTCCTTCAAAAGCTCAACTATTTTCTTCTGGCCAAATTGACTTGCTTTACCTTAGCAAGTATCTCTATTGGCTCATTGATATGTCCTTGACACTTCCCTCATAACAACACTACGATTCAATCTCCTTTTGTGAATTTTATGAAACATTTGGAGAGATCTTGGGGTTTTTTTAACTTCTTAGCTTCCTTCTTTTTCCTCCTTCACCTTTTTGCACCAGAAGTGGATTAGAAGTTATCCTTTGGTGCATAGAGTTCTGGTGGCAAAGGGATTTTGGGATCACTAGTGGACCTAATTCCTCATATAGAGTTGTAGCTGCATCTCATTTTTCATTTAGAGTTGTAGTTGCATCCTTCACTAGACAAGGGCGTTTCATAAGGCAGTCGTAGCAAATTTGATTCCAAATCCATATAATGGAACCGGTTCCACTTGGTTTATTCCTACTCATTCGTAGCCTAACAGCTTGAGGTATTCAAGCCAAGTCTAGCTAGAGTCCATCTTGATAATTTCATCAATGAGCAATGTAGGTGATTTTCTAAGTTTGGAGTCAATGATGATTTGCTCTATTGTATGCCCATATGTGTCATAGTCAATTGTTTCAAATTCATTTCCTAAGGTTTCTCCCTTGGGTTCACAATTAGTGTAAGCACTTTTTGTGTTTGCTTCATCAAGAGATTCATTGGTAGATGGTACATTATGATTGAGAATGCCACTCTCACCTAGCCATTGCATTCATGGGTATTGGGATAGCTTCATTGTCAAGTGCTTCTAGGTTGAAGAGTCTGAGTGGCACTGAAAGGTAGGATTGTTGAAATACTAGAGGGAATGTGTATGATGATGTGGATATATTATTTGTGCATTTCCTATATGGAATGGTATGTTTCATGTGGGTAGTTTTATTTTCTCAAGGCTTGGTTAAGTGAGAAAGGGTTATCACTTACTACAACAAGTTGGAGACACCATGCCTAACCCTGAGTTCTTAGGTGAATGACCTAGAAGTGATAGGATCTAGGTGTTGGTGATGTTCCTAAAGGTATAAGGGTTTGTGGAGTGCCTAGTGGAAGGCAAGTGCACATGAACTAAGCATGAAGGATGTGACCTCAATAACAATATGTATATGGCTAATTACAACTAGTGACAAGTTAAGAGCATGTCTATAAAAGTTTAATATTGAAGAGTGCTAATGTCAATGGGTGCCCTAACTGCTTATGATTCTTTTGGCATATACATGCATTAATTTGCGTATGAGTACCTATGAGTGGCCTCTACAAGAGCATTGCAAATAGTGAGTATGCCTCACAAATGTGAGTGCCTGTTTCTAAGGATGAAGAGGATATATAGCTTGCAAAGTATGTGGCAGAAGAATGTGTTGGGATTGACCTTAAGTATGTCGATTTGCATATGGGAGGAAGATACCACATGTAAGGAGGATACAAGTCACTGGTTGTCATGAAGATGACCCAATCAATGATAATGCCATGTTGGGGGCTATTACAGCACCCTGTCCAAGAGTATTTGTGAGCCATGCTAGTCCAGTTTAGCCAAGAAAAGTTGGTCAAGATCAAATGTATGGGTCACAACCGAGTGTCGTCCAACAAGTGTTGTCCAAAGCACTTGGCTGATGTGCTCTTGTGTGAAGAAGATCATTGTTTGATTGTTTAAAAAAAGTAAATCGAGGAGCTGATAATCAAAGCCATGTGGGCCGACTCAAAGGCCACATGGCCATTGTTGTTATGATGGATAGTGGAGCTAATTTTAACAAGTCAAGGTGCCTATTTTTGTGGTGATGATCAAGTTGGCCACTTATGGCTGGGGCTAAGACATTAGCCACTTGTCCTATCGAACAGGCCAAGAGGGTGCTATGAGGCAGTCAAGGGTGTGATCAAGCAAGTGGAATGGCCATCCAAGGCTTACTTATGCCAGAGCCACACTACCAAGGGCTTGATATGCCCAATTGTTTTGGTGAAATGGTTGTTCATTGATGCAAGGCACATAAGTGTGTGGGGCCAAGGTGATCAAGGGTGGTGTGCCATAGCCAAAGACCAAGATTGATTGCATGGTAATCAAGGGCCAAGCCCTATCTGCCACTTAAACATGCAAGGACAAGGCTTATTGGTGAGCGAGCCCTACAAGCGGATGCCTAAGGTTGTGTGCATGGTCCTATTCAGATGTCACAAGCTAAGTGCTATTGGTGGAGACAGAGGGTAGTAGTAAGTTCATTCGAGGCCAAGTAGCAACTGAGCAAACACAGTTGTTCAAGGTGGAATGCCTAGTGGTGGAGGCCAAGGGCCAAGTGCAGCCAAGTCATCTACAAAGCAAAAGATTCAAGACAAAAATGATGGAATAGAGGAACAAAGGTAGCCAAAAATACTCACCAGAGTGATTCCCCCCCTTAGCCACATTCATTGGAAAATAATTACTCCCCTTCCGCATCACCAAGTTCATCTCCCTCCACATCAAAGCCTCCCCCCACCCAAACCATCAAGAGGTCATCTCCCCCTCCTAGTAAATTCTCCTTCTCCCCATCATCATCATCACCACCTTCTTCTTCTTCTTTCTTAGCGCCTCTCTAAGCAAAGAACAAATCTTATTCTCCCCTAATAACATATAAGTAATTCACCCCACACACAAACACACACATAAAAAATATAAAATCGCCCCCTCCCATTTTCCCAAGATGGAGGCAAAGAGGAGCTAACAAGCTCCAAGAGCTCTAAGTGAGTGAGTGAGTAAGCGAGGGAGTGAGAATGAAAGAATATATTAAACAAATAGAGAATGAGAGAAAGAGAGAGAAGATACGAAGTGGAAGATAAATAAGAGAAGGAAATAGAGAGAATAGAGAGGGAAAGAGAGAAAGAAAGAAGAGAAGGGAGAGTGAGAAAGAGAGCAGAACAAAGCTCATGCCACCGATGATGCATACATAAAATCAAGCTCACATGCACAAAGGAAAAACCCCTTTCTCTTTTATTTTCTCTAAATCTTCATTTCCTTTTACGAGAATGTCACCACAGAAGCATACAAATGTCTAGGTTTCCTCGACCACCATTGTGAGCCCATCATTTGACTAGCAACGATGCAAGCATGCAAGAAAATGCTCCATCCAAGCACCACCTCCACAAACAAGCTCTTGACTTTTTTGGGCCTTTAATACAAACACATGTGTAGCCTTCTTCACTTTCACTAGCTTCGTCTTTATAGCATATCCATTGTCTTCCCTTCCACAAACTCCCCTTTCTCTTCCTCATAGTTTCAGTTATGGCTACCTCATCCTCTCTACGTCAACAATATGAATTTAGCGCCAACAGATATAGAGCCAAGTGCGCTTCCACCCTCCTTCACTTCTTGTCAATTTTCATCACCATATCCACCCTACGCTAACTAGCATTGTCATTGCCCTAATCATCTTTCTCCTTGAACAATGACTTACCTATTTATATAACTCCTAGGCAAGCTTTAAAACATGGTGCGTTTTCATTTTTTGCCTTGCACGGCTTTGCTTTTGCGTTTCTACCCAAGATGGTATAGTCTTGGTTGTCACCCCATCCATAAATTACTTTTTCTTTCCTTATCGATATCAGTACTAACTCCATCAACTCCAAAATTTGCAGTGTCACATTTATTAGCATTGTGCCAAGTATGGTACATCCAACCACTTTTTACTAGCTCGAAAATTGCATGCCTTTGGCATTGATTCAACACAAGTTATCGCAACATA
Source organism: Lygodium microphyllum (assembly GCF_053477565.2). Taxonomy (NCBI): domain Eukaryota; kingdom Viridiplantae; phylum Streptophyta; class Polypodiopsida; order Schizaeales; family Lygodiaceae; genus Lygodium; species Lygodium microphyllum. The sequence goes on from NC_141155.1 coordinate 129,590,859, forward strand.
TGCACTTATACTACCACCCTTAGCAATTTGCCATGTCATCCAAGCTTGTAAGCCTTATCAAATGGGCATAGAGACTACTCATAAACCCTAGGAGTATTTTGATCATCATCTCAAAGACTTGTACTCTTGAGAGTGTCAAATGACCAATTATCATAAATACCATTAAGGGAAACATGGACTCGAAAAGAGCCTCGTAAGGAATGGATTGGGAAAGGGCTAATTTTTTGTAATCTCGAGTTGGCCTCAATGCAATTATGAAGAAGACAAATCATGGATTGTTTCTATCAAAAGGGAGCAGCAAATCACAAAATTCTATTATTAACGATTTCTATGAGGTGGCTTAACAAGATTGGCCCTTAACCTAGTGATAGGCAAAGAGCCTAATATGAGCTTGAGGTCTAGAGAGTTTAAAACCCACATGCATGAACTGGGGGGGGATTGTAATTAGAACTAGAATTTTCACCTCAAAGTTTAGCACATGTCAACACTTTTTTCAAGAGGCGTTGCTCCACATGCAAAATCAACAGGCCCCTTTACACATGGTAAGATCTTCTCCTTTTGTGCATGTGAGCGTCAACTATTGGGTTATTAAAAAAAACCATTTTTCTATCAATTTCAAAAATCCCTCCAAAACCTGTCAACCCAGGATCCAAGTTTTGAAATGCAAAAAACCACTTCATTTTCTATGAAAACCACATTTGTGGGCCAATGGTGGAAAAGGGAGTGGATAAAATGTGCAACCACCTCCTTTCCCATTATTCCATGTTCTAATACACTAGTTTAAGAAATTCATTGACTCCTAAGCTAAAGGGCCCTTTCTGAATCTATAATTTCCCTGACGATGTGTTCTTCGAAATCCCTAGAATCCATCCATGCTCAAAGAATACTCAATTGAGCACATCTCATGATCTATACATCCATGAATTACTGGTCGAAACCAAACATACAACCTCAATCGATAGGTGTTCATGCTATACAATCCTAGTCGTTGATGATACATCTCTCTTCGAGTTGGATTTATCCATCCTGAAACCCTTAAAAAGCCGGACCAGATGTCTTCACAACATCGTGGTGCCATGTAAGACCTTAACGAGCTCTAATGGGGAAAGCCATGCTCTAATAAAAATTCATCGCCCTATGGTCCATAAGCTGATTACTCCAACAACATTGTCTGCACAATACTTAGCGAATTGGTCACCACACGTGACAACCATATTAGGATAGCAAACCTCCTATTGCTTATTGTGGGTCTACATAACCACTCACAAGGACACCATTTCACCTCGCCGAGTTTATTAAACTTGCCTTCCGGTCCGGAAGCACTCGCCATGCTATAGAAGTTCGCCATTCACAACTCCGGAATAGGTAGCACTCTGGCAATCAAAAGAGGAAACCCGCAGGAGTGAGGGGGGGAGAAAGGAAAAGAGGGAGGTAAAAAAGAGAAGAAACAAACACAAAACAAGAAAAGGTTGGGCCAACCACCACTCACTCAAGTTACAACTTAAATGTAATTTCAAAGACGCATCGTCTCACACCGTAGCTGCTGGCCGCCAACCATTAGGCAGGAGCGCCCTTGGGGCCATGCTAACTAGTTGGAGTGGATACGAAGAAATAAACGTTGGTGTTTAGATCATTGATTCGCCTTGGATTGGGTGCTTCAATTGTAATCAAAGTGATCAGCCAATCAGTGGCGTGTGATTATTATTGAATCACGCGAGCTGGCAAGCCAATTCTACCTTCCTATTTTGAAAAGGAATTGAATTTATGTGAGCTGCTTGGACGTCAGTGCCTTGCTTGCAGGAGCTACAATTTGACTTGAAGGCAGCTGGGAGGCTAGAAAGGAAAGGCTTATAAAGAGACCAGTAGAAGCCTAATAGAGCATAGAGGGAGAAGAGAGAGAGAGAGCTTGAGCGTATGAAGAGAAGAGTAGAAGCCTGTGGAGTATAGATCAGAGGCTGTTAGTATCGGATAGTCAGAGTCGATTCCCCACTCCGAGAGAGAGAGAGAGAGCGAGCTGCGAACCATGGCATCCTACTGGCACCCCTGCCTTGCCCACCTCATCATCCTCCCTTTGATCCTCCTCTTTGTCTCTGATCAATCTTGCCAGCTTGCTTCTGCCAAGACTAGATACTTCCATTTCACTGTACGTTGCATTTTGATTTTGACAACAGCTCTCCTACTGATCTCTCCGTTGTAATGTAACTGTCTCCTCCTTAATCGACAGGTAGAGTTGAGGTAATCCATTGTTTATTGCTGAACAGATCCAGTTTGCGAGCGTCACACGTCTCTGCCACACCAAGTCCCTGGTCTCGGTGAACGGCCAATTCCCGGGCCCAGCTAGCTACGTGAGAGAGGGTGACAAGGTGGTTGTCAATGTTACCAACCTGGTCACCTACAATGCCACTATTCACTGGTAATTCGACCGCAACTGATCCCCAGGCCCCATTAGCCCCCGGGGAGGTCTGTCGCGAGACTGGGTTGCTAACCGGATGACCAGCTCTGAAGCCTTAACATAAAAATCCTCTCGTGCGCACATGCACATGCACGTTGTGTTCTTATAATATGCAGACCGTGCATAATATCCCTGATATGGGTTGCCCACCTCTGAACTGCACACGCAAACACTACATACAATGTAGGCTAGTTTACATGAGCTGCGAATCAAATCCAACCCTACGTAGTACGCAGTAAAGCCACTGGCTCACTTTCACCCAATGTGTACAAACTCCTTTTTTTGTTTTTTCTTGTGTGGCTCCCCCAATTCCACAATCTCTGCAGTGCCCACTTGCAAGCTTATTACTGATGTCCGTCTGCATTTGGATTTTAACTCTGGTAGCAATGTGCATTTGGTGAAAGATCAGCTTTGGAGTCGGCTTTTGAGACCGTAATAATCATGAACCTGATCTCTTTTCTCTGCATTCGACTGTGACAGTGTGTGATTGTGTGTTTTACTAGGCATGGAGTCAGGCAGGTACTGTCTTCATGGGCTGACGAGCCGGCCTATATCACACAATGCCCAATCCAACCAGGCCACTCTTATGTCCACCGCTTCCAAGTCGTCGGACAGCGGGGCACCCTCTTTTGGCATGCCCATTTCAGCTGGCTTAGAGCTACTGTCCATGGTGCCTTCATCATCCTTCCCAAGCACAACGCACCTTTTCCTTTCCCCAAACCACACAAGGAGATGGAACCCCTCATCCTAGGTAACATGTATCCACCATTAACGCTACAGCACTTATAACAGTTCTTTTTTATGCATTCACCTTGAGTCAATGTTCTTCAGGTGAGTGGTGGAATGCAAATGTGGAGGACATTATTGCCCAAGCCTTAGCAACGGGAGGCACTTACAATATCTCCGATGCCGTCACCATCAATGGGCAGCCTGGAAGCTTATACACCTGCTCAGCCCAAGGTAAGAGGCATATGTATGACTGCTGCGGCCAGCAGAGGTTGAGGATGGATTACGATCTATTTGAGCTAGTAAACTTCAGCAGTCGTGGTTTTAGTAAGCATTATGGTAATGAGCAGGATCCCATTGAGAACTTGATCAAGCTGTTCCCTCAATCGCATAACTCTTCGGGGGCTATGCATGGATTGCAGGCACTGCGGTGTACAATGTGACCCGGGGGGAGACATACCTTCTACGAATAATCAATGCGGCCGTGAACTTCCAGTTCTACTTTGCCATAGCCAACCACACCATGACAGTGGTGGAGGTGGACGCAGAGTACACAGAGCCCTTGCCAACGGACATGATCATAATAGCCCCGGGGCAGACGACGAACGTGCTGATAAAGGCCAACGGCTCCGTATCCAACTACTACATGGCGGCTTCTGTGTACTCTCCCCCAAACATCAGTATGGTGCCATTTCCTCAGACCCCCACAACTGCCATACTCCATTACAAAGGGGCAGAGCCTGCCTCGTTCCTGCTGCAATCGGACACATCAAACAAGAGCACGCCCCCTTCGTCGGCCTTGCCTAACTTCCCTCTGGCCAACGACTCCACCTTCCAGGTGAACTTCACCCAGAGCCTGAGAGGGCTGAACTTCTCTCGAGGGTACTACTACTATGATGTGCCCAAGGCGGTGGACATCGACCTGCTCCACACTGTGGGATATGCCCTTCAGCCCTGCAACAATGCCACCAGTACAGGAAGCGCCGCCGACTCGTGCCAAGGACCCAATGGCACCATCTTCAGATCATCCATGAGCAACATCACCTTTGTCAACCCTCCAAGACTGTCCCTAATTCAGGTGATCGGGGTGTTGCAAGTGACAACTGCGAGTAAATATTTAAATCATGCCTGGACACTAGAAGAGCAGGAGTAGGATTGACACTAGAGTTTGCAGGGCAACATGAATGCTGTTGATTAATGCGGAACCCCATAGTCACAGAGACAGAGAGAGAGAAAGAGAGAGAGAGAGAGAACTGCGAGCGCAGGTTAGCGTCATCTATCTATTTAGGAGAGACTTGCCACAAAGACTACCTCTGATGATGATGATGATGGCGACGATGGAGCACCTCCATTGCAGCGGCCCACAGTACCAACAAGCAACTGATCGCAACAAGGTCCTCGGTCTCTGCAGGGCCTCACACGCACGCACACACACACACACACACTCTCTCTCTCTCTCAGCCTAGAACTTAGAAAAGTCTGGCCATATCTAAAGTCTAGCCTAATCACTTGTGTGCCGTGGCAAATGGCAATGTGGCTAATGAGCCTTCCGAAAGTTTGAAAAGGCGCGTGTCCTCCGGTGGATCCCCATGAAACACGGGCGCTTCTCCTCCTAAATTCTTATTTTAAAAACGAGGATCGGCCAAGAATTTAGCTTATCCCCACAACAAAGTACATATATACATGTTATATTTGTGTGTGTGTGTGTGCACACGTGCAGGTGCGTGCATGGGGGTGGGGTTGTGTATGTAAATATGTATGTATGTTGCGTGCTGCTTGGTAGATGTATCTCTCATTCCGTCAGTCGATTGAATGCAATGGCAGGCCTACTATGACCACATAAATTGAATGCAATGGCAGGCCTACTATGACCACATAAACAGAGTGTACACCTGGGATTTCCCAGATGTCCCAATGTTCCAATACAATTACACTGGTGTCAATCCGGCAGACAAGGCAGCATTGCCAAGGACAAGGGTGAGGGTGATCCCATTCAACAGCTCCATTCAGGTGTGTTACTTTGTTGGAGACAATACCCGATGGAGGGGGGTGGTGTTTATTAACCGTATAATGATAACGACTAGCTTTTTTAAAAAAAACCATGACTTTATCCGTGAATATGAGCCACTTAAAATGGTTCTCCTCGGAATTCAGGTCGTTTACCAGAACACCGCCACGCTCTTTTTTGAGTCACATCCCATCCACCTTCACGGCCAAAGCTTCTATGTGGTGGGCACTGGCATTGGCACCTTTAACCCCGCGACCGATCCAGCCAACTTCAACCTTGTCAACCCCCACTCTCGCAACACCGTAGCTATCTACCCCGGTGGCTGGGCAGCTATCCGATGGCAGGCAATGAACCCATGTAAACATAGAATGTGCTCTCGCAAACCTTCATTATCCCTATGTTGCCTTGTTCCACTCAATAAAATGCCTAAATTTCTACTCAATTCCTACCGTTTTTAATGTACCTTTTTGGTTAGGTTTGCTTGGTAAATAGTCAAACTATTTGGGTTAGCCTTACCAAGGAAGAGTTATCCGCAAACAGCTTGCAAACTCTAATCTTCTCCCTAGGTTAAGGTTGCCCCTCAAAGCTATCCTTGGGGGCAGTTTAGGGAGTGCCCCGGTTAGATTCTCGTTCAAAATCTATAACTTAACCAAAATCTACAATGGGATGTGCAATAAGTTAAGTACAACATTATTCAAATCATATTACTAAACCTTTAAATCTAACACCAAGATCTACTTCCATGTCATATGAAGGCTTATTCCTTATACCGAACATCTGGTTACATAGGATCACTAGGCTCGCTTTCAACTTGTATTGCTAAAACACCACCTTCATTGCATTTGCTTGTAACGTACTTGGTGATGCAGGACATCATCTTCACTAACGTGTTGTTTTGCGGTTTGATCAGGAGTATGGTTTGTGCATTGTCATTTTGACATACATCAATCATGGGGCATGGACATGGTCTTCATCACCCTTAATGGTGTGGGACCTTCCCAAACTTTACCACCACCGCCCAGTGATTTACCACAGTGTTAGTGGATATGCAAGATTTAGATTTTGTTGAGGCCACATTTCCTCATATTGGAGATTTTGTATTGAGGCAATTACATTCAGTAATTATTTCGTATGATTTTTGACAAACAGTTAATGTGAGGAGCAAAGACATTTTTGCATTGTCTTACATGCATATAATGTGTTTGTCTTGCTTGTGAATGTTCTACACCCATTCAAAATCTCTATAATGTAAGCAAGCTTTCACTAAACCTAACATATTCAACCAATAGGAAGCTATACATGCCTTGTTTGATGTCTAATGTGTGTGTGTGTGTGTGTGTGTGTGTGTGTGTGTGAGAGAGAGAGAGATAGAGAGAGAGAGAGTGTGTGTGTGTGTGTGCATCAAAAGATCATGCATTCAATTAGCAACAAGACAAAGTAAAACACAAACAAAATTGATGAGGACAAATAGAAAGCAACTCAATAACACATGAAGATCATAGAGAGATCACACAAGGCTTGCCCCAAAGTGAGGCACTAAGAATATTGGTGACTAGTCTCCAACTAAGTTTTAGTGAAAAATGAGTATAATGCAAAATTAATGGCAATGGGTGCCTAATAGGGTTTATTTTATATAGGTTATAAATGGTGGGTGGGGGACTTTAAGAGGGTCACAAGGATAGTCACATTGATGAGACCCACGATGACTAAGTACAAGCACCTCAATACAGAAACCCCAATATCACTTTATAAAATAGCATGCATAATTCTAACTCTCCCTCTTCATATTTGAGAAATTCTATGAGTAAGAAGAGATAATAATGATACAAAGAAGTTAAGAAACTAGGGGAAGTATGGATGCCACATTCGTGCACATAGATGAGATGTGCCTTAAGGATGGAGCAAATAAAATACTCAAATACAAAGCATGGAATGAAGAAAAACTTGCCACAAGGCATAGCTCTCCAATATCTAGGGTAGTCCAAGAAAGAGTTGCTCAATGCTCCAAGAAGAACATCCAATAGTCTTCAACTATATGCATCATTTAGAAGGTCACACAATGTTGAAGTGGAATTGGTTCTCAAGCCATTGATTACAGTAGGGACTAGACTCATGAAGTACCTCCCAAGAACTAGTGTTGGATTCTTGTGAGGAAGTGAAACCAAAAGGACACCCAAGATACACTAATCACAAATCACTCCTCCTTAAGGTGAGTGTCAAATATTTATAGGGGAGATTGTTGGCTTCCTCCCTCTCAAGCACCAATTACCATAGTTCCCCTTGACTGATTGACTTCAACTTGCATTAACAACTCCTCAACCCCTCCACCAAAGGTACACCAACAATGGCAATAAGTATCTCATGAGAGAGACTTAAAGTGAATGCAGCTTAATACTCAAGAGGAGGCATAGGCTATCCATGGTGAAGAATCCTCCATGCCTCAAACATCTCGAGTAGTGTACTTGAAATAAAACTAAAAAGATGCTCATGCACAAGCCAAGAAGCTAATATGAATGTGCAATAAGGATTCCAAAGCACAATTCAAATCATACTACTAAACCTTTAAATCTAACACTAAGATCTACTTCCATTTCATATGAAGGCCTATTCCTTTTACCAAACACTTGATTACATAGGATCACTAGGCTCACTTTCAACTACTCAAGCTACTTGTTGTCTTCTTGTTTGACCCGCCTAATTGGGCATGCTTTTTGCATTGTGTTTCTAATTCTGGAGCCTTGATGCCCTTTGAAAATCTTCAAGTTCAAGGTGGCAACAATCTCATAATCTTCTAAGGGGGGTGGATGTGGGGTATTTATACTTCATATAATCACACACATGAACATGTCTCTTTCTATACCTAAAAGGTATTACAATTATATGGTGGCCTTGAGAGTGGTCTTGTCTTTCCAATGGATTTTCCACAAGTACTTCTAGTGTGTCTATTTGAGGATTCATATGCTTGATCATTATGACAACTTGTATAGCTAAAACACCACCTTTGTTTCTTTTGGTTGTCCATAATGTACTTTGTGATGTGTGACATCATCTTCACTAATTTGTTGTTTAATGGCATGTTTGGTTTGTGCATTGTCATCTTGACATACATCAATCATGAGGCATGGACCTAATCTTCATCACCCTTAATGACCCTCCCAAACTTTACTGCCAAGGGATTTACCACAGTGTTAGTGGTTATGCAAGATTTAGATTTCGTTGAGGTCCAATTTCCTCATGTTGGAGGTTTTGTATTGAGGCAACTACATCAAATAATTATTTCAAATGATTTTTGACAAACGATTACTATTAAGGACAAATTCATTTTTTTGCATTTTCTTGCATTCATCTAATGTGCTTGTCTTGCTTGTGGATGTTCTCAGCACCCATTTTAAATCTTTATAATGTAAGCAAGATATTACTAAACATAAACTATTCATGTAATGGAAAGCTATGCATGCCTTGTTTGACATTTAATGAGAGAGAGAGAGAGAGAGAGTGTGTGTGTGTGTGTGTGTGTGTGTGTTAACCCCAACACGAAGAAAGCAAAATGAAATAAAAAAGACGCAGGGCAAAGGTGGAAAAAAGGTAGCCAAACTGAAGAAAGAAGAGGAGGAAAGGCCAAAAGCTCAAGGGCAACCTTAAAAAGTCCAAGGCAAAAACAAAAGGAGAAAGGTGCATTTTAAAATACAAAGGCACACCTTGAAATCTTGTAAAAGAGTGCCAGGCGGTGGAAAATCCGGAAAGCTAAAACACAAGACGAAGACAAAGGCGCACAAGGAAAAGCGCAAGTCAAAACTTTTGTAAAAGAGCGCAAGCGCATCATGGTTTAATTCAAGGAGCGTCGGGCTCTCACCCGTGCAATTTGTAAATGTAGACGGGTGGTGGAAAGGAAGCTAGGAAGATAGAAGGACAATGGGAAAAAGGGCCTAGCTCGGCCATGTAAAAAAGGGGAAAAGGGGATGACTGCCCAAAAGGGATTTAGGGTTTTGTATATAAAGTTGAAAAGTGAATGAGAAGCTCATTCTTGTGTTGGCAAAAAGTGGCTCTCTTCTTCTTCTTCTCTTCTTGTTCTTGCTTTCTTGAGCTTGTGCTTGAGAGAGGGAGTGTGAGAGTGTGAGGGAGTGAGTGTGTGAGTGTGAGGGACCGTGAGGTGGAGAAGCTCTCCATCTTCTCCTATCTTCTTCTCTTCTCTTCTCTTCTCTTCCCTTGCTCGCAGTGATGGAGCTTGGAGCGTGGAGCTTGAGGATGGAGCTTGCTTGAAGCTTGCACTTGGATCGTGGAGCTACCGGAGTGCGCGAGAGAGAAGGTAACTCGAACGGCATGGAGGTAAGCTCACTACACCCATAGATATGGATGGCGCATCGGCTATGTGAGAGGTAGCCATTAGTGCTCGGCTTGGAACACTTGAAACAATAAGCGGTCCATGGGTCTTGGCGGTTGAGCAAAAGCTCCCACATTTTGGTTCCGTTGCCGGGACCAACGAATTCAAGCCTTGAGTGCTTGCGCGCTTCGAATAGTCGAGCATTGAAGTAGAGTTTTCCCCGAACGAGTGCTTGAGGTAGATAGGTAGGAAGCGAGGGGGTTGAAGATGGTATTCGATCTCCTTGGCAAGCTGATTTTTTGCTTTTTTGAGATTTATGTTGTGAGATGGAGTAGTGTAGGTATTTGCTTTGTGAATTGGATGCATTAGAGTAGGAGAAAACAAAGAAAAACAAAGAAAATAAGCATTAGGGTTTATTGTTGCAAAATAGGGCAAAAATCGCGTAAAAAATGGTAAAAAGCTTGCTTGTGATGCTTAAGATCGGCAAATGAGTGATTGGGGGCATCAACACTATACTCGAGAAGGGGCATAAGAGCCAAGAGGCCAAGGGAGAGCTCATTTGTGACCATTTGAGAGAGAGAGAGAAAGAGAGAGAGAGAGAGAGAGAGAGCCATTGCACGATTCGCTCTGATCTCGCCATCGACGAGCCTACTGCTCTATTCAGGTATATGAATCCCTTTCCCTATCCCCCTAGATAAGATATGGAGGTTTATGCTAGCTATGATTAGTTAAATCGCAAGAATCGAGCAAGATCAACATCTCGTTGTTGTCGTCGCGCCGCGTTCGGCCCGTCCGAGCAGACGCTTCTGGGCTGAGTCCCAGAATCGGCCCTCGGCCTTCTTTCGCTCGGCCCCGGCCCAAGTGCCTCAGCCCATCCCAGTGACCTCGTTCGAGTGACCTCGTTCGAGTGACCCCGTTCGAGTGACCTCGTCCAAGTCTACCCTGTCCAAGTCCCGAATTCGGCCCTCGGCCCGCCCGTCCGAGTGACCCACTCGGACCCTGCAATTCGGACCAGCTGGGCCAAGTGTAAATTTTTATCAAATTCTCAGAAATTTAACTTGACCCGGCTAGAGCTCAACATCGCAAACTGTCGAAAGTCCTTCTGACGCTCAGATTTTAATTCTGGCATACGGAAGTGATGAAATCGTAAGGAGTAGCCGCTTAGCAGCTTGAAGTAGGCAGGAGCGAGACCTAGAGACCTAGACGCAAAGCGCTGAGCAGTTAAAACCTGATTGGCCAAAAGCAAACGAGACAACATATTAGAAAAACCCTGAACCCCAAAACTGACCCCAAAGGCTACGTAGAGCTAAAGGCACATCACAGACCCATCATTGGGCTGAAACTTAGAACATTAGTTCAAAATTTGGCTATACGGTCCTCCGAATTACACATGGTGTTTACTGTAACGGCCCTATGAGGCATGGGGAGAGGTGTGGACCCTACTAGGCCTACCAGAGCTGACACCGACTAATGCCTCATAGGGCCGATGAGGCATGGACCCTACTAGGCTGACACTGACTAATGCAGCTCTTAGCCCTTATGGGGGATCTCCACAAGCACTCATGGGGAAGTGCAATATCCTTGCAAAAATTGAAACTGAAAGCTTGCCTATCCTATTTCATGTTCCTCCAAATAGTGCTAAATATGGTAAGGAAACCCTCGTGGGAAGACCCTTCAAAAGCGCGACCAAATGTGAGGCTGGCTATGTAGCACAGAGGATACACCTGACACTACCGGGTGCGAGGATAGTCATGACCTTTAGCAAGTGTGACCTCATCGAACCTCGAGGGAAAGGCAAGCAAGGTGCTGACATAACAGTCAAGCCTGCTGACGAGAGCAAGGACTTGTTGGAAGAGTTAATGCAAGCACAGGTCGAACAATGAGAACCAATGAGTGAGGCCTTTGCCTGAAACAAGAAGGCCAGAACACAATGCCAAGGACGGCCTTTGGACTTACAAATATCGTAGAAGACCCGAAAGAAGCCCAAGCCTTATAGACGAAGGCATCGATGGAGAGTCAATACAACGCCACGATGGATATCCAAGACGTTGCTACATGCTCAAGGGTATTATGTAGGTAACCGATGGATTTGGGTACCAAAACCCCCTTTTAAACCTCCTTTGTCAAATGAAGGCCAGATTGTATCAAGAGCAAATGAGTGACCGAGCCCCTCATGGTCGAAATCAAAGAAGTGTAGGAGGAGATCTAAATGAAAAACCAAGTCTCAAGTCAAGAACAGTGGAGTGACCGAGCCCCTCATGGTCGAAATCAAGAAACCCAATAGGACCAATTGGAGGGTAGATATTCCGCCTAGCGTGCTTGACAAGCAGACATTAAATGTAATCGTTGAGGATACCCAAAAGCCACTAGTGCCCAAGGAGCCTTTGATTCCCCAAGAGGATAGCATGCATCATAGGCACAACATTGCTCATGGCAAGGGTAAATGCTCAACAAAGCAAATAGCAAAATCATCTAACAGCAGCGAGCAAATCTCCCAGCCAGTGTCAAAGCCACTTAGGAGTCCCAATTCTCCTACACCCTCTTCCCCTAAACGGACACAGGAAGCACAACACTCGTCAAGTGCGGCTACTCAATCCCAATCTCTACCTACATCAAAGCTTCCAAATGTCCAAGAGGTAGGACACGACACCACCCTTAGCTTTCAACCTAAGGATATGCCTATGCAATCCACCGTGGCTAGCTCAATGGATAATCGATCTACGCAAGTGAATGCTCTAAGGGCAACAAACAACACAACCACTTCCAATTGTCGTAAGGACTTGACACCGCAAAATCCACCAATAGTAGCAAGTCCACTTAACTAGCTGCTACTACTTCAAATCAGGGATCATAGCAGTCACAGCCCTGGGCCGTGACAATGCCCCTTGCGGAACGTGCCCTTAGTAGTTTGCCTGTGGAGGAGGTGTCGCAACCAACTTCATTAACAACTCCAACACTTCCAAAGCGCCTAAAGCCTAGATTGGAGGAGTTAAACAAAAGGGAAGAGCTAGACTCTCCAAAAAGGGAGGTAGTTGTACCCTCACAACCTAGCAAGGCTACTCAACAGGCCACGACTATGTCCCATGAGGACACACCAGAGTAGGGGAAAGTTGAGGCCCAACCAAGCACATCAACGGCTGACCTAGTTCAAGGTCTTGAGTCATTAAGTTATGCACCTTCACTGACCAAGAAAAAGAGGAGAAAACAACGAAAACAACAGCAGCGAGCGACAGGTGGTAGTGGACCCCAAGAGCATTGAGACCAAGAGCGCTGGAGAGCTGGGGAATAAAGCATCAAGTCCATCCACCAATGAACCCATTGACGTCTCTCCTAATAGCGGTGAAACCTCGGACACATCCGTGTGCTCTGAAAAATCAAAGCAGCCATTGCCATCAACAGTTGCTTTCAACACTCAATCCACCGGCAATAGAACTTGCAGCGACCAATCAAGAGTGGATACAACATTATCACAACAGGGTGACAAATCTATACCAGTCACATCTAAGGAGAACCATGAAAAAATAGTAGCAAAACCTCAGGAAAAATGCACAATCCCTAAGAGCATAAGTAATCTTATCGTTGACCAATCTTGCTCATCTAGGCCTAAGCCCCTAGCTATGCTAAAGCCTAGGAAAACTCCTAGAACCTTGCATGAGATAGCAACCAAGCAAGCCCTCGTGGAACATAGAAGTGTCGCAGAATGCTTAACTGAGTTGGATGCTAAGCTCAAGGTGTTAGCATGTGTCTATGTCCTTGCGGACATGGGCGTATTCCCTAAAGGGCAGCTCGAAGAATACTTGCCATTTCCCTTATCTTGGGAAGAGCAAGAACATCTTGATGAGCACTATAATAGGCTCCTGTATAAATGCATGCGACTCATCTCTGGCGAGGAAGCCGATGAACTACGCTTAACGGTCACATTCAATGATGTGCTCTGCCAACCAAGTCTCTTAGGGATAGAGCAACTAAAGCGACTATCAGAGGGCCGAAGTCAATTTGAACAGCGTTGATATGAAAACCGCGTTGCAATGGCCAAACTAGGAGCCTAGATCATGACAGTCTCCGAGGAGCGATTGGCCAAATCACAATCTCAAAGAGACCCAACCTATGTGGCACCAACTTCCCTTCGAGTGCTAACTACCATTCGCAATACGGACTTAGCTGAACCTAGCCAAGAGAACTCGTTGTTTGATAAGGTTCTCACTGAGGAGAAGTTACATGCTGCCAGTAGACTCGGACAAGGTTCCATGCTACTCGATGTTGCAAAATATCTATCGGTATTGAGTAAGCTGGCACAAGTATTGGATGCGTGTGCCACGCTCCAATACAATCCGGAGTTCTATAATTGGTTTTTATCCTCATGAAACGACATGGATTCATGGATATGTATATAAATAAATAATGACTTTTGTGACCCTATATAGACACTATCAACACATACAAGCAATAATAGTCAAGCACAAGAAGAAGAGTTAGGGTCAACAGGCTAAGCTCACAGCCCCCCTCTCACCACATATTTAGAAGTTGCCTGACCATTTTTACCTTCAGGTGGAGGGCATGCACCCCTCATTGCCACCATGGGAAGCCTTGACCAACATCTCTGATGATGTAAGCAGGGTGTAGTTCCTTTCTATACACCTTTCCCTTTCCGATCTATCCTTGCGAGGATGAGCCCTGCCCCAATCCATGACGACCAAAACCACGTAACTCAGCATGAGCCAAGATCTGCTAATAATTGGAGGCTAAATGAACATCATCACGGCGGCCATCCCTCTACAACAAGCATTGCACGTCCCACCCCTCCCCTTCTAGTCATATGCACTTGATAACCCACACTATAACCCCTCCCATGCGAACGGTTTTATTTCGTATCAAGGCCTAACCCTTGGTTCGCATCTTGCAGGTCCCCCTATGAGAAAAACATGGAGAACCTAGGAAAGCTGGCTTGCAGAGACGCTCTCTGCGGACGACGGGAATGCAGCACACGCCCCTCCGCCGGTGCACTACGTGCCCACACTCAAAAGGTATGCAAAGAAATGAGGTCCCAAGTGACACCGCCCCGAATGAAGGCCGAAAAATCCCTGGGCCAGAGGGTCGAAGCTCAAAGAAGCACACAAGATATGGCAACACCAATTGCGCAAACCCCTAATGGACGCTCGGGCACCAAGTGCTCAAGGGCAGAAAGGGCAGCCCGGGACAGGGAAGAATTCAATGAATTGTTCAACAGCATTTTGGAAATGGTGGCGGCCCGAGATTACACCATTTATATCCTGGCCGACATATTCCTTGCCCAACCTCATGGGAGCCCCGCACCAGTAGAGCCTTAGTCGCCTGACCACCCAGACTCACCCCGCCTTGTGCAAATCGAGTAGCCCCTATGATATACAAGCAACTTGACAAATCATCATGCCATAACTTTTTGTCTTTTGATGAGTAAAGGGGCAAGCTCCCCACTTGTACACACTTCCTTTACCTATCATTAATGTATGCCACGTCTTTAACAAGCAATGGAATAGGCATTGCAATTAACATCATAGCATTCTGAAAAGTTATGTCTTAACATGATTGCATTTGCTCGATGTACTTGACGCAAGTAAGCATATACTCTCATGAAGTGACAAGTGGATGCAGGATGACATAGGTCTTCATGCAAACGTGTTCAACGCCCAAGTCATCGCAAGACCACCAACCGCACAAAGAACCGCAACAAAGCCACGCTGTTGAATGCGAAAAATCACCCTTGCAAGTGCCCACATAGCACGAACCACAGCATAGTCATAGGCTACACTCTCTTCTTGGGTCAAGCTCTACAGTGAGCTCACGATGGGTGTCACCTCAATCACACCAATATTGTAACAATGGCTCCTCTAACAACGAGGCTAGGGCACAATCAATCCTGAGCCTTCGAAGCTTGATATTTTCCAACCCATTGAAAGGCTCATAGCCTCAACATATTGCAATGATTGTACTTAGGCAAAAAAAAAAGGAGAAGAAAATAAAAGAATGAAAAGATACGAAGCACCCATGCTCACAGCACTGCACCTAGGGGTCCTCAAATTAGGTGCGTCTAGTGACCTTGGTCAGCTGGCTCCGTCCCTAGTCCCCTAGCCCCCTAGCATCCCCCACAATAATTTAGGGCACATCAAGGGTAGGACAGACCTAAGTGAGCTTGTCTCAACTGTAGTATAGTATCCCTGTGTCTACCAGCTATGGATAGTATAGTATCCCTGTGTTCTATCGTGTTACGTTATGCAATCACAATGCACAGGATGTCGCATACACCTTCACGTGTACTTCTTCCCACCATGGACCACTTTGCTTCATCCACATGTCGTTATGAGAAACCAGCCTGCGGTCTTCTACCTACGTAATATCTAAGTATGCACGAGCACTCACATAATATCTGTACCAAAGTATATACACAGTTTGGGTCCTTAAGTGCAGGACAATACTCTCAGCTTCGACCTGTCTCCCAAAATAATTGAACTAAGTCTTGTGCACGATAAAGAAGACTAGCACTTCCCCTAGGGAGAAATCACCTATGAGAGGTTTTCAATTGCAGGTATTAAAGACTCCAATGCGGATGTCGTTCCATCTTCATCAACACTCAACTCTGCATTCCTCTCCGTATCACCCTCTAAACTTGCCATTCTACTCCATCAGGGAAACCCCCCAAAGAAGAGCCCTACCCCCAACTCCCATTTCCCTACCACCTACTGCTTAACCCACCAACGTGCCCTCAACGGTCTTCCTCCCACCTCTACCAATACTCTGCCATGTGGCAACCACACATGCCCTTGCCACCCACGTCTTCGTGCATGTTAACACCTACTACTTGTGACGGGGAGTGCCATGGGACTGGCACTCATCTAGGAGGGGGGTAATGTTAACCCCATCACGAAGAAAGCAAAATGAAATAAAAAAGACACAGGGCAAAGGCGGAAAAAAGGTAGCCCGACTGAAGAAAGAAGACGAGGAAAGGCCAAAAGCTCAAGGGCAACCTTAAAAATTCCAAGGCAAATACAAAAGGGAAAAGGTGCATTTTAAAATACAAAGGCACACCCTGAAAACTTGCAAAAGAGTGCCAAGCGGTGGAAAATTTGGAAAGCTAAAACAGAAGAAGAAGACAAAGGCCAAGGCAAAGAGAAACGGAAGACAAAGGCGCACAAGGAAAAGTGCAAGTCAAAACTTTTGTAAAAGAGCGCAAGCGCATCATGGTTTAATTCAAGGAGCACCGGCCTATCACCCGTGCAATTTGTAAATGTAGACGGGCAGTGGAAAGGAAGCTAGGAAGATAGAAGGACAATGGAAAAAAGGGCCTAGTAAAAAAGGGGAAAAGGGGATGACCGCCCAAAAGGGATTTAGGGTTTTGTATATAAAGTTGAAAAGTGAATG